>NC_064616.1:619375124-619678154 GCF_023898315.1 Schistocerca nitens | reverse complement strand
GAGGGACACACAAAAAAGTATCTTCTGCCAACCAACCAGAGGATTGGGAGCAGTCACATGGAGGACGCAGAGTGTGCTGTCAAGAGAGCACCAGTACTACAGGGTTGCTGTCATTTATGCAAACTCTCCTCCTGACTAGGCGTGTTCTCCTGCTCCTCTTTCCAGGCAATATGCCCCTCAGATTGGCTGTGTCAACCTCCTACCACACTGCAGTTTTAAACTCCAGTCAGTGAACCAAACTCTCCTGGTGTTATCTTTTCAGAAAAATTTCCTACACTCCTGGATGCCCAAAATCCTTCTAAATCTTAATCTCGGTCCATTTGTGTAAAACTTGTGTCAGCCACAGGATTAGAGCTCACCGTTCGGTCTGTGTTTTTGGCACACTCCCCTGCGGACAGTTGCCGGACCAATAATTCCATGGGAGAGAGCTGGCTTTACACTGTTAGCCTATAGCTCGGCTAAATTGGGCTGGGTTATATAATAAATCGAATTCCTTTGCCTAGAACACAACACATCGTGTGGGAACGCATGCGGTGGATACTACCACTGTGTTCAGTCATGAATGGCCCTTTTGCTGTGTAAGTGCACTCTACAGGTCGCCTTGCTGCCACATCGCCTTCACGCTGACTGCACACCGACGGAGGTGCCAGTCAGGCGTGAGCTGCCTTCTACGCTGCCGCATGTCTGTCCTAGCCTTGCTGGCACGCTGCTGTAGGTCCATGCTGATGCCGACGTCGCCGCCTCACCGTCGCCGACGAGCAGCGTCATGCTGCCGACCTTATCGACGCCGCGGTCTTCGAGCTGCTTCAACCGACGCGGGAAAAGTTGAAGTAAGTCTCGCTGTCATGTGTGCCTACTCTTTGCTGCCATCTTTCGGCGAGCTGCCGCCTGGCTGAGCCTGTGGTTACACGGAATATTGCCCCTATATTCTCATGGAAACTTCATTAACTTTGTCGACCCATGTCAGAACACTAACCTGTCGACAGTCCTCTAGGTTCGAAATGCTTTATCTATCAACCATTTCAGTTTATCAGAGGTCCATATGTCAGCGAAACCGGCTGCTACCGTAAGAGACTTCATGTGCTCGCCTGTTATGCGTGAGGAAAAGCTAATTTCCAGTCCTGGGGTGGAACTGTCGACGCCACACGAATTCCGTAGATAAAATTTATGGTTATATTTGAGTCCTGTCCATATTGGAAAAATGGACAAAGTTCTTGGGAATTACAATCCAGGACAGCCTCAAATGGGACATGCATATTGATTCCTTAGCATGTAAGCTGTCGAAGAATGTGTTTGCTATAAATATGATTAACAAATATTGTAAGGACATGTGTATACTAAAAACTGCTTATCATGCCCTATTCTCATCAAACTTAAACTATGCTCTAGAAATATGGGGTGCAACAACTCAAGCCAACCTAAGTACATTATTAATACTACAGAAAAAAGTTATCAGAATTATTTGTGGTGCCAAACCTCGAGAATCATGTCGGAATCTGTTCCCAAAATTAGGTGTGCTTACCATTATAGGTGTATACATATTGAAAGTTATATTGCTTGTGAAAACAATAAATCCGAATTTCAACTGTGACCTGCACCAGTATGATACAAGGCAAAAGTTCAGATACCATGTAAATAGCCACAGAACAGCTTTATACGAAAAAAATGCACTTCATGCTGGGCTGAAGCTAGCCAATGCCCTACCAAAAAGTCTCACAACCCTTCCTACTAACAAATTAAAAGATCAGCTAAAAAGAATTCTAATTGAAAAACCCTTTTTATTCCCTAGATGAGTATTATATCTGTATGAAAAGTGCTTCATAAGTATGTCAAGCTCATAGTTTTAAGTAACCTGCAACTAATATAATGTTGATAAAAACAATATTTGTAATATCATGATTGTATACTACCAAATGTAAAATCCATCAAAATGTGAAATTTATTAATACAAACAAATCTTTAGTTTGTAATTTATAAACTGACGTATTCAGAAGAATAATCTGTATGATGTCCTGAAACTATATTATTTCTAGGGATTGTATTTGATTATTCGATGTTGAATAAATATTATTATTATTATTATTATTATTATTATTATTATTATTATTTACACTTTGTGCGGAGTCTGGTACCGTACTTACAATTAAATATCATCTTGTAAATTTTCAGTTAATGTAGTTGCTTTAAAGAGAAATCCGCCATGTCAAAATAACATGTGTTGATTGTCCACCATTCTCGTGTTAAATACTCGGGACTTCGATTGGAATATTCGTAAATTGTAAATTTATGGTAAGATCTTATGGGACCAAACCGCTTAGGTCATCGGTCCCTAAGCTTACACATTACTTAAGCTAACGTAGACTAACTTACGCTATGGACAACACACACACCCATGCCCGAGGGAGGACTCGAACCTCCGACGTGGGGAGCCGCGCGGGCCGTGACAAGACGCCTTTGACCGCGCGACTACCTCGCGCGGCGTGGAATATTTCCGACAGGCGATCAATAAACACTTAAGTGATCGAAATCAGATATCAGCTCAGCGAGTCTTCAACTCCCGAACGGACATCTATATACATTTTTCAGTAGTTATCGCTACATAATTATCGGCTGCTACACTACAACTGAATCCATGAGCACCAAAGGCGAGTTGGTCGTAGAAGACGTTGCTGTACACGAGTTCACCCACCTAACACAACGAAAATTAGGGCATGACAGGTATATCAGAAGAATATAGGCTAAGCAGGAACTTACGAAATTACTCAGTTTCTGATTGAGACAATATGTGAACTACTCAGAGATGGGATAAACTACACATTAATTCGACAGCATCGATGATTTTATCGTTTATTAAGAGGAGACACTTAGTCACTAAAGAAGTGTGAGCAATTAAAAATAAACAGATTCTTAGTAGTGATATGTATGAGGCAGCGTTGAATTTCACACCCTTTTACGTGAAGTACAGGCACCACCTATATCGCCCATGAATAAATGCTCACGGTACCTTCACTCTAATAGGAAAAACAGGAAGTACCAACGAACGCCGATTTGTAACTAGTAACGGTGAGCTGACCACTCCCACTGCTACTGAGATTACAGGCAGTGCATGTTACTCTTATATATCTCACTTGTACTTGCGTGAGACTGCTGAGCTCTGCGTTTCTATTTTTCTGTTTTGATGTATTGTATTCTAGTATTTTGATTCTGAGGGTCTGACGGCCCTGTGTCTTCCCATAACTATTAGTTATAGTTTAATTTTATATCATGTAGTGAACTGAATATCACTACGAGTGAAATATTTTTATTTAGATTGGGTGTTACTAAATGTAAGTCAGTATACTTGATGATATTAGATAGGGTGTACCATTTCTTATTTGTCCATTTGAAATACGAGGTGCATTCAAGTTCTAAGGCCTCCGATTTTTTTTCTTCGGACTGGAAAGAGATAGAAACATGCGCATTGTTTTAAAATGAGGCCGCGTTCATTGTCAATACGTCCCAGAGATGGCAGCACCATACGGCAGATGGAATTTTACCGCCAGCGGCGAGAATGAGAACTGTTTTAAATACTTAAAATGGCGACGTTTTCCTTACTTGAACAGCGTGCAATCATTCGTTTTCTGAATTTGCGTGGTGTGAAACCAATTAAAATTCATCGACAGTTGTAGGAGACATGTGGTGATGGAGTTATGGATGTGTCGAAAGTGCGTTCGTGGGTGCGACAGTTTAATGAAGGCAGAACATCGTGTGACAACAAACTGAAACAACCTCAGGCTCGCACAAGCTGGTCTGACGACATGATTGAGAAAGTGGAGAGAATTGTTTTGGGGGATCGCCGAATGACTGTTGAACAGATCGCCACCAGAGTTGGCATTTCTGTGGGTTCTGTGCACACAATCCTGCATGACGACCTGAAAATGCGAAAAGTGTCATCCAGGTGGGTGCCACGAATGCTGACGGACGACCCCATGGCTGCCCGTGTGGCATGTTGCCAAGAAATGTTGACGCGCAACGACAGCATGAATGGGACTTTCTTTTCTTCGGTTGTGACAATGGATGAGACATGGATGCCATTTTTCAATCCAGAAACAAAGCGCCAGTCAGCTCAATGGAAGCACACAGATTCACCGCCACCAAAAAAAATTTCGGGTAACCGCCAGTGCTGAAAAGATGATGGTGTCCATGTTCTGGGACTGCGAGGGCGTAATCCTTACCCATTGTGTTCCAAAGGGCACTACGGTAACAGATGCATCCTACGAAAATGTTTTGAAGAACAAATTCCTTCCTGCACTGCAACAGAAACGTCCGGGAGGGGTTGCGCGTGTGCTGTTTCACCAAGACAACGCACCCGCACATCGAGCTAACGTTACGCAACAGTTTCTTCGTGATAACAACTTTGAAGTGATTCCTCATGCTCCCTATTCACCTGACCTGGCTCCTAATGACTTTTGGCTTTTTCCAACAATGAAAGACACTCTCCGTGGCCGCACATTCACCAGCCGTGCTGCTATTGCCTCAGCGATTTTCCAGTGGTCAAAACAGACTCCTAAAGAAGCCTTCGCCGCTGTCATGGAATCATGGCGTCAGCGTTGTGAAAAATGTGTACGTCTGCAGGGCGATTACGTCGAGAAGTAACACCAGTTTCATCGATTTCAGGTGAGTAGTTAATTAGAAAAAAAATCGGAGGCCTTAGAACCTCGTAAGTGGGGAACTTATCCTTAAAACACTTTAAGGAATTAACATCACTTCTGATTGTGGTTTTGCTTGTCTTGCTGTGGGTAATTTACTGACTGCTATTTTACCTCTTTCAGAAAACTTACGTATTGTTGCGCTACAGTGGCATATGGGAAACGGAAATGAAGTCCCACGCTGCTTGACAGAGCGTAGAGGAACGATGCGGGAGACCAGCACCGCCGTACTACGCAATGTCCTAACGGAGGGGTTTGCCGTTGCCTTCCTCCGACTGTAATGGGGATGGATGATGATAATGAAGACGACACAACAACACCCAGTCATCTTGGGGCAGGTGAAAATTCCTGACCGCGCCGGGAATCGAACCCGGGACCCCGTGTTCGGGACGCGATAACGCTACTACGAGACCACGAGCGGCAGACAAAGTGACATATATTATCTCATTATTGAAGTTTGGTAACGAAGAACACGTGCTCCCTGACACGTAATGTCGCACTGTTTCCGTATCAATAATTACAATCATACGGCAGCCATTCAGATGAATAAGTGCGATATGTGACAGATTACTCCCATGAAATCTGGCAATAGTTACCCACTTTTATAAAAGTTAGTGTACGAATGGCTATGATTTTTACATTTTTTACCAAGGAAAATCACCAAACAGCCGTTCGTTTTGAGAAGTTTTTTTAATTTTATTTTGAAAACCAGTGTCGGCATTTCAATTTGCACTTCACGTATAGACAATCAGATGTATCAACATTAGTATACTGGAGCCATTAGCATTTGGATACTGTGAATTCGTTATTCGAGATTTCCTTCGAAAACTTGACAAGTGCTTATGGGGCCTGAAGACGGCATACTGAGATGCCGAAACTGGTTGTCATAATAATATAACTTCTCAAAACGTACGGCTGTTTGGCTATTTTCCTTGATAAATATTTGACCAGCCGCTGTTCTGCATCCACAGTGGATCAACGGAGATGATTTTTACATGTTGTTTTATCATTTTATTCTTGACATACTTCTTCAGAGTTACGGACTAGTTATCTATGGCTTGACGATAAAAATCTAATAATTTTCGGTCCATTCGGTTCATCTCTATACTTATGCGGACAACAACTGCACAGTCACTTCGATTTATAACATGAAGGATATCTCATGCTTAACATTTTCGAATTTAAACCTGATTTTATTTGTCACATATTGCATTTCACTACATATTCTCGACAGAAAGACATTCCGCTGTTCCGTTGCCATTATTGCCATTATTGTTCAGAATCATCCTTTCTTGTTTTTGTGGTTGCCACCTTTTCAGATTATGTCGTTGTGTTCCACCAACTGTGTATAGCCTGATTTGATCAGTACTGATACAGTCTGCTTGGGTTGCATGACTAAATTTCTTTTTCGGAGTAACCTGTGACTAGCTTCCCTTAACCATTTGCACACTATCCCAGTTCTGAACAATAGGTGCCTCTTCCTTTTTGTTATTATTATTATTTCCATATCATGGACAACTTTTTCCAGTTAATCACATAGTGAGCTATTCGGTGTAGATGCACAATATACCAGGTTGCTGGAACTGCTGCGTGCTTGGACAGCTGATCATGATTGCTTTCTTAGCTTACCTCATACATTTATTGCATCCTTCTCTATATTCGGGTCTGAATCTGTTGGTAATACATTTAAACAACATCCTCATTACGTAGCCCATTCATTACAAATTTATACCAACTTTTTCGTAATTGAACAACAAATTTGTAAACTTCAACAAAGTTCGGAACTACTAGTCTCTGCCAGTATCCTGTAAATTCTGCTAATCGATCGTTTTGGCCGCAGGCCAATCGAATATCAGTATCCTATTACACCTGCCTCCTTGTAAGTACTAACTACGGCGACTTAATCCTTCTTCTCATACTGATTTAGTTCGCCACCACTAGATTACTAACGCTGTTCGACTTGCACGTATCCAGCCGTTACTCGGAGTTCATCTCGTATCACAGCAGTACCTTGCGGTGCACAGCTGCTTTCTACGTTCAATCACTAAGTCAAAGGTAGCTACCAACTTTCTATCTACTGTCGTGTATCTTATGAGGAACATACTGCTGCACCACGAATAAGTAAAGGAGTGGATTTGGGGAATTCTTGTAAATCACGCCGCGCGGGATTAGCCGAGCGGTCTCAGGCGCAGCAGTCATGGACTGTGCGGCTGGTCCCGGCGGAGGTTCGAGTCCTCCCTCGGGCATGGGTGTGTGTGTTTGTCCTTAGGATAATTTAGGTTAAGCAGTGTGTAAGCTTAGGGACTGATGACCTTAGCAGTTAAGTCCCATACGATTTCACACACATTTGAACTTTTTTTTTTTAAATCTCGCGCAGCTATGGCTGGAAGGCAGTAGTTAAGGGACCGATTGGTTCATCGGATGGCAGGCGCGGTCGATGATGACATTTTGCAAACAATTCTGAGAGGCAGGTTTACGACACTGCTGGCAGGCTAGAAGGCACGGCCCGGCGGGCTCTGTATACAGATGTGAAGAAATCAGGGCAGTACAGGGCACCGACCTGCTGTGAAGAACCCATACGTTGTAGTTACAATAGCGCTTAGCGACGCGTGTGTAGGGGCCGAAGTGGGCTGAGGAAAGCTGAATTTGTAATTATCAAAGAGCACTCCACTTGTCCCCTCCAGGGGAACTACGTCAGGCGTAGGGAAAAGACGTATAAATAAGCGAGGCCCGAGGCTCAAAGCTGATATTTGTGTCGCCATTTTGTCCGCGTCTAGAGCCAGAGAGGATGACGATTGTTTAAGTTGCAGGCCAGCCACGACGACCTTCTGGTGATGGATATCGGCCACCAACCAGTCCACTGAAACTACCTCCAACCTCCGCTGCACGGAGGCGTCATTGCGCTGGCGTGGTGCGTCGCACCTTGGAGCTACACCGGTGCGAGGAGCGAGAGGCTGCTAGCCTCTGCTCTCTGGGTGGCATCGTCTGGCGGGCTGCAAGCTGTCGTCCGCAAGGGCGAGGTTGGGGCTCCAACTCGCTGCCTCCCGCGCCGAATTCAGCGCAAGAACGGCTATGTGCCTTCGATGTAATAAAGTCAGTGACACAGTTGCCTGTGATTCTTCGGCGTCAGTCATCCCTTAATCCCAAACCACGCCTCTCCGTCGTTCTGACATATTACAACCCCTGAGCTCGGGGGGTTGCAACAATACCTTTAGGCCAGTTTATCAACTATCGAACATGGGACGATGATAGGATTTGCCTACTGCGAGACGTTGTGTTGATGTATTCCATGTAGTCGACTCATGCTAGCTAATGACACCACTGGCACACTGCAAATTGATGATATCCATACTTGCAGCGACTTCCTATGCTGTGTTTGGCACTACCCAAGAAGAATTACGAAGTATTACAGATGCAATGCTACCCCATCGCTCTAAGTGAGCTTGGTTTAATCCAGGCTACGTCATGCTGAAAAGGCGACGGCCTTGCCGCAGTGGATACACCGGTTCCCGTGAGATCACCGAAGTTAAGTGCTGCTGGGCGTGGCCAGCACTTGGATGGGTTACCATCCAGCTGCCATGCGCTGTTGCCATTTTTCGGAGTGCACTCAGCCTCGTGATGCCAATTGAGGAGCTCTTCGACCGAATAGTAGCGGCTTCGGTCAAGAATATCATCATAACGACCGGGAGAGCGGTGTGCTGACCCCACGCCCCTCCTATCCGCATCCTCCGCTGAGGATGACACGGCGGTCGGATGGTCCCGGTAGGCCACTCGTGGCCTGAAGATGGAGTGCCGCGCCATGCTGAAAACATTATTTAGTACCACTGATCAGGCTGATAATGATCGCTGGAGTGAATACATTAGCATGTGCGCCCCGGACACACTGAAGATAACCTTCTGGGTGTTGCTATGCAGATTCGTAACGCAGACACTGAAAAACTTAGGAATTCAGTTCAATGTGAATCAATCACTGTGCAATGGAAATCGTCGAACCTAACTACCACTTCCCCCCCATGAACCATGGACCTTGCCGTTGGTGGGGAGGCTTGCGTGCCTCAGGGATACAGATAGCCGTACCGTAGGTGCAACCACAACGGAGGGGTATCTGTTGAGAGGCCAGACAAACGTGTGGTTCCTGAAGAGGGGCAGCAGCCTTTTCAGTAGTGCAGGGGCAACAGTCTGCTGATTGACTGATCTGGCCTTGTAACACTAACCAAAACGGCCTTGCTGTGCTGGTACTGCGAACGGCTGAAATCAAGGGGAAACTACAGCCGTAATTTTTCCCGAGGGCATGCAGCTTTACTGTATGGTTAAATGATGATGGCGTCCTCTTGGGTAAAATATTCCGGAGGTAAAATAGTCCCCCATTCGGATCTCCGGGTGGGGACTACTCAGGAGGACGTCGTTATCAGGAGAAAGAAAACTGGCGTTCTACGGATCGGAGCGTGGAATGTCAGATCCCTTAATCGGGCAGGTAGCTTAGAAAATTTAAAAAGGGAAATGGATAGGTTAAAGTTGGATATAGTAGGAATTAGTGAAATTCGGTGGCAGGAGGAACAAGACTTCTGGTCAGGCGAATACAAGGTTATAAATACAAAATCAAAATGGGGGAATGCAGGAGTCGGTTTAATAACGAATAAAAAAATAGAAGTGCGGGTAAGCTACTACAAACAGCATAGTGAACGCATTATTGTGGCCAAGATAGACACGAAGCCCACGCCTACAACAGTAGTACAAGTTTATATGCCAACTAGCTCTGCAGATGACGAAGAAATTGAAGAAATGTATGATGAAATAAAATAAATTATTCAGATAGTGAATGGAGACGAAATTTAACAGTCATGAGTGACTGGAATTCGGTAGTAGGAAAAGGAAGAGAAGGAAACGTAGTAGGTGAATATGGATTGGGGGGAAGAAATGAAAGAAGAAGTAGTCTGGTAGAATTTTGCACAGAGCACAACTTAATGATAGCTAACACTTGGTGCAAGAATCATAAAGGAAGGTTGTACACATGGAAGAAGCCTGGAGATACTGACAGGTTTCAGATAGATTATATATGGTAAGACAGAGATTTAGGAACCAGGTTTTAAATTGTAAGACGTTTCCAGGGCCAGATGTGGACTCTGACCACAATCTACTGGTTATAAACTGTAGATTAAAACTGAAGAAACTGCAAAAAGGTGGGAATTTAAGGAGATGGGACCTGGATAAACTGAAAGAACCAGAGGTTGTACAGAGTTTCAAGGAGAGCATAAGGGAACAATTGATAGGCATGGGGGGAAAGAAATACAGTAGAAGAAGAATGGGTAGCTTTGAGGGATGAAGTAGTGAAGGCAGCAGAGGATCAAGTAGGTAAAAAGACGAGGGCTAGTAGAAGTCCTTGGGTAACAGAGGAAATATTCAACTTAATTGATCAAAGGAGAAAATATAAAAATGCAGTAAATGAACCAGGCAAAAGGGAATACAAACGTCTCAAAAATGAGATCGACAGAAAGTGCAAAATGGCTAAGCAGGGATGGCTAGAGGACAAATGTAAGGATGTAGAGGCTTATCTCACTAGGGGTAAAATAGATACTGCTTACAGGAAAAATAAGAGACCTTTGGAGAAAAGAGAGCCATTTGTACGAATATCAAGAGCTCAGATGGAAACCCAGTTCTAAGCAAAGAAGGGAAAGCAGAAAGGTGGAAGGAGAATATAGAGGGTCCATACAAGGGCGATGTACTTGAGGACAATATTATGGAAATGGAAGAGGATGTAGATGAAGATGAAATGGGAGATATGATACTGCGTGAAGAGTTTGACAGAGCACTGAAAGATCTGAGTCGAAACAATGCCCCGGGAATAGACAACATTCCATTAGAACTACTGACAGCCTTGGGAGAGCCAGTCCTGACAAATCTCTACCATCTGGTGAGCAAGATATATGAGACAGGCGAAATACCCTCAGACCTCAAGAAGAATATAATAATTCCAATCCCAAAGAAAGCAGGTGTTGACAGATGTGAAAATTACCGATCTATCAGTTCAATAATTCACGGCTGCAAAATACTAACACGAATTCTTTACAGACAAATGGAAAAACTAGTAGAAGCCGACCTCGGGGAAGATCAGTTTGGATTCCGCAGAAATAGAGGAGCACGTGAGGCAATATTGACCCTACGACTTATCTTAGAAAATAGATTAAGGAAAGGCAAACCTAAGTTTCTAGCATTTTTAGACTTAGAGATAGCTTTTGACAATGTTGACTGGAATACTCTCTTTCAAATTCTGAAGGTGGCAGGGGTAAAATACAGGGAGCGAAAAGCTATTTACAACTTGTACAGAAACACCAGATGGCAGTTGTGAGAGTCGCGGTACATGAAAGGGAAGCAGTGATTGGTAAGGGAGTGAGACAGGGTTGTAGCCTCTCCCCAATGTTATTCAATCTGTATATTGAGCAAGCAGTGAAGGAAACAAAAGAAAAATTCGGAGTAGGTATTAAAGTCCATGGAGAAGAAATAAAAACTTTGAGGTTTGCCGATGACATTGTAATTCTGTCAGAGACAGCAAAGGACTTGGAAAAGCTGTTGAACGGAATGGATAGTGTCTTGAAAGGAGGATATAAGATGAACATCAACAAAAGCAAAACGAGGATTAGATTAGGAAGTGAGACACTTAAAGTAGTAAAGGAGTTTTGCTATTTGGGGAGCAAAATAACTAATGATGGTCGAAGTAGAGAGGATATAAAATGTAGACTGGCAATGGCAAGGAAAGCGTTTCTGAAGAAGAGAAATTTGTTAACATCGAGTATAGATTTAAATGTCAGGAAGTCGTTTCTGAAAGTATTTGTATGGAGTGTAGCCATGTATGGAAGTGAAACGTGGACGATAAATAGTTTAGACAAGAAGAGAATTGAAGCTTTTGAAATGTGGTGCTACAGAAGAATGCTGAAGATTAGATGGGTAGATCACATAACTAATGAGGAGGTATTGAATAGGATTGGGGAGAAGAGAAATTTGTGGCACAACTTGACTGCCACTTTAGAAGTAATCATGGCATTAAAAATTTTACTGTATAACTCGCATGCAACTCAGCTGAATTTCAACATACTGCCTACTGTCATTCAGTTAGGTCTGCAATAGAGACTCACTCCCAAATTATTACCTGCTGAAACAGTCTTGCAGATGTTAACAAATATTTCTTGGGATTTTCTCTGCCTCGTGATGACTGGGTGTTGTGTGCTGTCCTTAGGTTAGTGAGGTTTAAGTAGTTCTAAGTTCTAGGGGACTGATGACCATAGCTGTTAAGTCCCATAGTGCTCAGAGCTAAATATTTCTTTTCATTTATCAGTAACTAAGCAAATTATTTATCCGATATCAGCATTGACTCTGCCACATTATAACACAGCTGCAAAGATACAACTGTGATTGTCCCTACATACATTAAACGTGCAAACATCATTACCTGTCACTTGTGGAAACTGTGAATTCGAATGTTACCGTCCTCACTCTTTCCCAGTTATTTGGGCAGCTGCCCAGAAACACATTATCTGTCAAACAAAGGATATTCTAACTGTAGGTGGGGGACAGTGAAAGCTCACTGTTTTTGCAGGGAACTGGGACGTTTCCTTGTTCTCGCACTGTTGTTGTGGTACACGAACCCCGGTTTGTCCCTGTTGGGAACAGCTTACTAGATTAGATTAGATTAATACTAGTTCCATGGATCATGAATACGATATTTCGTAATGATGTGGAACGAGTCGAATTTTCCAATACATGACATAATTAGGTTAATTTAACAACATACTTAAGTTAATATAACTTTATTTTATTGTGTTTTTTTGTTTTTCTTTTCTTTTTTTTAATATTTTTTTTCTTAATTTATATCTAAAAATTCCTCTATGGAGTAGAAGGAGTTGTCATTCAGAAATTCTTTTAATTTCTTCTTAAATACTTGTTGGTTATCTGTCAGACTTTTGATACTATTTGGTAAGTGACCAAAGACTTTAGTGCCAGTATAATTCACCCCTTTCTGTGCGAAAGTTAGATTTAATCTTGAATAGTGAAGATCATCCTTTCTCCTAGTATTGTAGTTATGCACACTGCTATTACTTTTGAATTGGGTTTGGTTGTTAATAACAAATTTCATAAGAGAGTATATATACTGAGAAGCTACTGTGAATATCCCTAGATCCTTAAATAAATGTCTGCAGGATGATCTTGAGTGGACTCCAGCTATTATTCTGATTACACGCTTTTGTGCAATGAATACTTTATTCCTCAGTGATGAATTACCCCAAAATATGATGCCATATGAAAGCAATGCCCCCCCATGAACCATGGACCTTGCCGTTGGTGGGGAGGCTTGCGTGCCTCAGCGATACAGATGGCCGTACCGTAGGTGCAACCACAACGGAGGGGTATCTGTTGAGAGGCCAGACAAACATGTGGTTCCTGAAGAGGGGCAGCAGCCTTTTCAGTAGTTGCAGGGGCAACAGTCTGGATGATTGACTGATCTGGCCTTGTAACATTAACCAAAACGGCCTTGCTGTGCTGGTACTGCGAACGGCTGAAAGCAAGGGGAAACTACAGCCGTAATTTTTCCCGAGGACATGCAGCTCTACTGTATGATTAAATGATGATGGCGTCCTCTTGGGTAAAATATTCCGGAGGTAAAATAGTCCCCCATTCGGATCTCCGGGCGGGGACTACTCAAGAGGACGTCGTTATCAGGAGAAAGAAAACTGGCGTTCTACGGATCGGAGCGTGGAATGTCAGATCACTTAATCGGGCAGGTAGGTTAGAAAATTTAAAAAGGGAAATGGATAGGTTAAAGTTAGATATAGTGGGAATTAGTGAAGTTCGGTGGCAGGAGGAACAAGACTTTTGGTCAGGTGATTATAGGGGTATAAATACAAAATCAAATAGGGGTAATGCAGGAGTGGGTTTAATAATGAATAAAAAAATAGGAGTGCGGGTTAGCTACTACAAACAGCATAGTGAACGCATTATTGTGGCCAAGATAGACACAAAGCCCATGCCTACTACAGTAGTACAAGTTTATATGCCAACTAGCTCTGCAGATGATGAAGAAATAGATGAAATGTATGACGAGATAAAAGAAATTATTCAGGTAGTGAAGGGAGACGAAAATTTAATAGTCATGGGTGACTGGAATTCGTCAGTAGGAAAAGGGAGAGAAGGAAACATAGTAGGTGAATATGGATTGGGGGGAAGGAATGAAAGAGGAAGCCGCCTTGTAGAATTTTGCACAGAGCATAACTTAATCATAGCTAACACTTGGTTCAAGAATCATGAAAGGAGGCTGTATACATGGAAGAAGCCAGGAGATACTGACAGGTTTCAGATAGATTATATAATGGTAAGACAGAGATTTAGGAACCAGGTTTTAAACTGTAAGACATTTCCTGGGGCAGATGTGGATTCTGACCACAATCTATTGGTTATGAACTGCAGATTGAAACTGAAGAAACTGCAAAAAGGTGGGAATTTAAGGAGATGGGACCTGGATAAACTGAAAGAACCAGAGGTTGTAGAGAGTTTCAGGGAGAGCATAAGGGAACAATTGACAGGAATGGGGGAAAGAAATACAGTAGAAGAAGAATGGGTAGCTCTGAGGGATGAAGTGGTGAAGGCAGCAGACGATCAAGTAGGTAAAAAGACGAGGGCTAATAGAAATCCTTGGGTAACAGAAGAAATATTGAATTTAATTGATGAAAGGAGAAAATATAAAAATGCAGTAAATGAAGCAGGCAAAAAGGAATACAAACGTCTCAAAAATGAGATCGACAGGAAGTGCAAAATGGCTAAGCAGGGATGGCTAGAGGACAAATGTAAGGATGTAGAGGCTTGTCTCACTAGGGGTAAGATAGATACTGCCTACAGGAAAATTAAAGAGACCTTTGGAGAGAAGAGAACCACTTGTATGAATATCAAGAGCTCAGATGGAAACCCAGTTCTAAGCAAAGAAGGGAAGGTAGAAAGGTGGAAGGAGTATATAGAGGGTTTATACAAGGGAGATGTACTTGAGGACAATATTATGGAAATGGAAGAGGATGTAGATGAAGACGAAATGGGAGATAAGATACTGCGTGAAGAGTTTGACAGAGCACTGAAAGACCTGAGTCGAAACAAGGCCCCGGGAGTAGACAACATTCCACTAGAACTACTGATGGCCTCGGGAGAGCCAGTCATGACAAAACTCTACCATCTGGTGAGCACGATGTATGAGACAGGCGAAATACCCTCAGACTTCAAGAAGAATATAATAATTCCAATCCCAAAGAAAGCAGGTGTTGACAAATGTGAAAATTACCGAACTATCAGTTTAATAAGTCACAGCTGCAAAATACTAACGCGAATTCTTTACAGACGAATGGAAAAACTGGTAGAAGCTGACCTCGGGGAAGATCAGTTTGGATTCCGTAGGAATGTTGGAACACGTGAGGCAATACTGACCCTACGACTTATCTTGGAAGAAAGATTAAGAAAAGGCAAACCTACGTTTCTAGCATTTGTAGACTTAGAGAAAGCTTTTGACAATGTTGACTGGAATACTCTCTTTCAAATTCTGAAGGTGGCAGGGGTAAAATACAGGGAGCGAAAGGCTATTTACAATTTGTACAGAAACCAGATGGCAGTTATAAGAGTCGAGGGGCATGAAAGGGAAGCAGTGGTTGGGAAAGGAGTGAGACAGGGTTGTAGCCTGTCCCCGATGTTATTCAATCTGTATATTGAGCAAGCAGTAAAGGAAACAAAAGAAAAATTCGGAGTAGGTATTAAAATTCATGGAGAAGAAGTAAAAACTTTGAGGTTCGCCGATGACATTGTAATTCTGTCAGAGACAGCAAAGGACTTGGAAGAGCAGTTGAACGGAATGGACAGTGTCTTGAAAGGAGGATATAAGATGAACATCAACAAAAGCAAAACGAGGATAATGGAATGTAGTCAAATTAAGTCGGGTGATGCTGAGGGAATTAGATTAGGAAATGAGACACTTAAAGTAGTAAAGGAGTTTTGCTATTTAGGGAGTAAAATAACCGATGATGGTCGAAGTAGAGAGGATATAAAATGTAGACTGGCAATGGCAAGGAAAGCGTTTCTCAAGAAGAGAAATTTGTTAACATCGAGTATAGATTTAGGTGTCAGGAAGTCGTTTCTGAAAGTATTTGTATGGAGTGTAGCCATGTATGGAAGTGAGACATGGACGATAACTAGTTTGGACAAGAAGAGAATAGAAGCTTTCGAAATGTGGTGCTACAGAAGAATGCTGAAGATAAGGTGGGTAGATCACGTAACTAATGAGGAGGTATTGAATAGGATTGGAGAGAAGAGAAGTTTGTGGCACAACTTGACTAGAAGAAGGGATCGGTTGGTAGGACATGTTTTGAGGCATCAAGGGATCACAAATTTAGCATTGGAGGGCAGCGTGGAGGGTAAAAATCGTAGAGGGAGACCAAGAGATCAATACACTAAGCAGATTCAGAAGGATGTAGGTTGCAGTAGGTACTGGGAGATGAAGAAGCTTGCACAGGATAGAGTAGCATGGAGAGCTGCATCAAACCAGTCTCAGGACTGAAGACCACAACAACAACATGAAAGCAATGAGTGAAAATAGGCGTAGTAAGCTAATTTACTAAGATGTTTATCACCAAAATTTGCAATGACCCTTATTGCATAAGTAGCTGAACTCAAACGTTTCAGCAGATCATCAATGTGTTTCTTCCAATTTAATCTCTCATCAATGGACACACCTAAAAATTTGCAATATTCTACCTTAGCTATATGCTTCTGATTAAGGTCTATATTTATTAATGGCGTCATACCATTCACTGTACGGAACTGTATGTACTGTGTCTTATCAAAATTCAGTGAGAGTCCGTTTACAAGGAACCACTTAGTAATTTTCTGAAAGACAATATTGACAATTTCATCAGTTAATTCTTGTTTGTCAGGTGTGATTACTATACTTGTATCATCAGCAAAGAGAACTAACATTGTCTCTTCATGAATGTAGAATGGCAAGTCATTAATATATAATAAGAACAACAAAGGACCCAAGACTGACCCTTGTGGAACCCCATTCTTGATAGTTCCCCAGTTTGAGGAATGTGCTGATCTTTGCATGTTACGAGAACTACTTATTTGAACTTTCTGCACTCTTCCAGTTAGGTACGAATTAAACCATTTGTGCACTGTCCCACTCATGCCACAATACTTGAGCTTGTCTAGCAGAATTTCATGATTTACACAATCAAAAGCCTTTGAGAGATCACAAAAAATCCTAATGGGTGGTGTTTGGTTATTCAGATCATTCAAAATTTGACTGGTGAAAGCATATATGGCATTTTCTGTTGAAAAACCTTTCTGGAAACCAAACTTACTTTCTCAAAAATTTTGGATAGAGCTGTTAGAAGGGAGATTGGACGGTAATTGTTGACATCAGATCTATCCCCCTTTTTATGCAAAGGTATAACAATAGCATATTTCAGTCTATCAGGGAAAATGCCCTGTTCCAGAGAGCTATTACACAGGTGGCTGAGAATCTTACTTATCTGTTGAGAACAAGCTTTTAGTATTTTGCTGGAAATGCCATCAATTCCATGTGAGTTTTTGCTTTTAAGCGAGTTTATTATTTTCCTAATTTCAGAGGGAGAAGTGGGTGAGATTTCAATTGTATCAAATTGCATAGGTATGGCCTCTTCCATTAACAGCCTAGCATCTTCTAATGAACACCTGGATCCCACTATATCCACAACATTTAGAAAATGATTATTAAAAATATTTTCAACTTCTGAGTTTTTGTTCATAAAGTTTTCATTCAATTTGATGGTAATACTGTCTTCCTCTGCTCTTGGTTGACCTGTTTCTCTTTTAATAATATTCCAAATTGTTTTAATTTTATTACCAGAGTTGCTGATTTCAGACATGATACACATACTCCTCGATTTTTTAATAACTTTTCTTAATATAACACAGTAGTTTTTATAATTTTTGATAGTTTCTGGGTCACTATTCTTTCTTGCTGTCAGATACATTTCCCTTTTCCGGTTACAAGATATTTTTATACCCTTAGTAGGCCATGGTTTGTTACAAGGTTTCTTACGAGTATATTTAAATATTTTCTTGGGGATGCAGTTTTCAAATGCATTTACAAAAATGTCATGAAATAAATTATATTTTAAATTGGCATCAGGTTCACGGTACACCTCATCCCAGTCTAACTGCTGTAGGCTTTCCCTGAAATTTGCAATTGTTAAATCGTTGACTGGACGTACTACTTTGGAGGACTGTTTAGTATTGCTGAATGGAGCTATGTCATATATTGTAACTAGCTGTGCACCATGATCAGAAAGACCATTCTCAACAGGCTGAGCATTTATCTGGTTAAACTTATCTTGGTCTATAAAGAAGTTATCTATCAGTGAGCTGCTATCCTTTACCACCCGAGTAGGAAAATCAATAACGGGTGTCAAATTGAAAGAACCGAGTAATACTTCAAGGTCATTTTTCCTATTACCCTCTTTCAGAGAATCTACATTGAAGTCCCCACAAATAATAATTTGCTTCCCCCTGTCTGACAGATAGCACAACAAGGAGTCCAAATTTTTCAGAAATAGATGAAAATTTCCTGATGGGGACCTATATACAGTTACAATTATAAATGTGCCTTTATTTAATTTAAGCTCACAGGCACATGCTTCTATATGTTTCTCTACACAAAACTTTTTTGTTTCTATACTTTTTGCACAATGATAACTTTTGACATATATGGCAACTCCTCCTTTCTGCATATTTTCTCTCATTACATGTGCAGAGAGCTTATATCCACTTACATTTACCTTATCCATATCAGAAACAATGTGATGCTCAGACAGGCATAGTATATCTATTTCATTCTCAGCTTCTAAATCTTCTAAACAAACCAGAAGCTCATCTACTTTATTCTTTAAACTCCCAATATTTTGATGAAATATACTTACATTATTTTTAATTATACTTTTATGAGAACCTTTCCTTATTCTAACATTTGCAGTACTCTTCTGTCTGAGTTTCTCATTGTGCTTAGGCCTAGTTGCTATACCAGTGGTCACACGGTGTTCAGAGAGGCAGATTATGTCAACTGGGTTGGGTGACTTTAATTCATCAATGCAATTACCTAGGACTGAGATACAACTTGGTGGAGATAAAATTTCTGGTGATTGGTGAAAATTTATAATTGATAGCTGTGATTGGTGATCCAATGTGCTAGAATTGTGCTGTTTAATTTCTTTCCTAAACTGAAGATTTGTTTCAATCCTGACCTCTCGTAGAAATTGACATCTTTCTGTCTTACCTATCCTAAAAAAGGTGCTGCTCCAACACCCGTAACCACTGCTATTTTACCATTCATGGCAGTGCCTCCCCCCCTTAAATTTCCTGCTATTACCCCAGCCAGTTTCCCCTTCCCTTTCCTGTTGAGATGTAGGCTGTGCCTGGTATAGTCCCACCTACTGAGATAATCAACAGGAACCACACCAATATGAGCCCCCGCACCCGACCCAAGCAGCCGTTCCAACTCCAAATTAACTCTCCCAACAGAAGAGTTCAAATGAGGCCGGTCATGGTGTCTCAGGACAGATACAAATTCAACATTGGTGTGTCTCGATGCCGACGCAATCTTTACCAGGTCACACTCTATACTGTACCCAGGATCTCTGTCGATGCTGTTCCCTGGCCCTCCCACAATAACCACGGTGTCTTCCCTGGTAAATCCTTTACAGAGTGAACCTAAATCCTCTGTCACCTGATACAGACTAGCACTTGGTTTGAAAAAATTTGTGACCTGGTATTCTGGTCCTAATTCCTCCTGCAGAAGTTGGCCTACACCTCTGGCATGAGAACTGCCTAACAACAAAACTTTCTTCCTTTTCGATGACTTTCCTACATTCTTTTTCAATTTCCTATTGAAAGTTTGTTGTGTCCTGTCTACACCTACCTCTGCTTGAGGCTCATCAGTTTCTAACTGAAGCAACAGGTCAAACTTATTTTTGACATTCACCACAAAACTGTCAGACTTAGTTCTAGGCCTGTTCCTTCTGCTACCTGTTGCCACTTCCCACCTCTCTTTGCCCTTCTCCCTCCTTAACCTGTCCAGATCTTCCCTAGCCTGATCTAGCTCAGCCTGAAGGGCAGCAATTTTCCCCTCCTGTTCCACTATCTTCCTATCTCTGCTGCAAATCCTACATAACCACTGATGAGCCTGATCCACTTTCCCAACACCCACGCCACTGCAATCCCCCCAGTGAAAAAAACTACTACATCCATCACACCAAACCCCGGAACTAACAATTCTACGGCAAGTCAGGCACTTCTCACTCATGGCAAAAATAATACTTTAGCTAGAATAAATCAATTAAATTACCGAAAATCAAAAAAGACGTTACAAGAATTAAGCCTATTCACAAATGTATATAAGCAAGTTTCTGATTTAAAATTCCGCTGTTTTTCTGAGATCTGTATTAAAACAATGAAGGTATACGCTATTTATTATATATTTCACTCGATTGAATGAAAAAAAGGACAATTAAACGAGGTACTTTAACTTTGATTCTCCAAAAACGTTACGAGAATTAGGCCTATAAACAAATGTATATAGGCAAGTTTCTGATATAAAGTTACGCTGTTTTTCTGAAATCTGTATTAAAACAATGAAGTTATACGCTACGAGAATTAGACCTATAAACAAATGTATATAGGCAAGTTTCTGATATAAAGTTATGCTGTTTTTCTGAAATCTGTATTAAAACAATGAAGTTATACGCTATTTACGGTAGTTTACTTATTTGTTACCGAGAAACTAGTTAAATTACCGTGAAACAATAAACAAACACGTTTACAAAATTTAAGCCTAAGCGCGACTTCGCGAAGTTACGATCTTTTCATGTTTTCTGAAAAAATACGCAAAGAAAAGTCAAACCTTTAATGGCAAGACTAAACGATACACTAATGCACGTATTTAATTTGTTGTCGGCGTTAAACTAAATTATATTCCTGTCTAAATCACTTAACTTTCTGGAAATGGTTTCTGGCGTCACTTACTCGGCGGCCATCTTGGAATGGTATCGACAGACTCCGTACCACAGTCTATTATAGTAGCATTACTTTGTTATAACCATACGTTTGTGTCTCGTACCTACTGGGTCACTTTGACTGATAGTAGTCTTCTGTTTAACAGTTCTTCCTCTGACATAGTCACATCCACCAACAGACTATTTGCTCATTTTACATATGCACACAACACTAGCTTCAAATCTTTTCTACTGTACCTACATTAACCCACCCCTTGTGTTGCCTGCCCTGACAGCCTCTTGGAATCTACTGATGATTTATTGGTCCAAGAACGCCGTCACATCACCAATCTTGACCTGACCATGGTACTGCATACGTTGATGAGTGGAATGCTAAAGATTACCTAACAGAGCCTTTATTCCTAGTATTACTTCTGTTACTTTAACTCTGTTTATTGCCTTTCTTGTTATATGAGTTCTATAATTCTGAGGTTACTCTAAATGCTTTGTCACAGCAGCCAGCAGTACCTGAGCTGTAGGCCAGTGATGAAGGTTAAGGTTAAAATGTACATTTACTTCTGTATTCTTACTTCGCAAGCCATCGTATGGTGTGCTGTGGACGGTAGTCATTCACTTTCCTGTTCCACTCGCAAATAGAGCGAAGGAAAAAGACTGCCTATATGCGTCCTTATGAACGCTAATTTCTAGTATCGTATCTCTGTGGTCCTTACGCGAAATGTATGTTTGTGGTGGTAGTACCCTTCTGCAGTCTGTTTCAAATGACGATTCTTTATAGTGGTCCTCGAAAAGAACATCGTCTTCTCTCCGGGGAGTTCCATTTGAGATACCTGGCGAGTGTAATCCGGCAGCTGGAAAAAATTGCTCACCGTTCAAAGTGACTCTCATGATCAGTTCAATTAATTAACCTAACAATTTGATATCAGTGACGTGCCGCAGGGCGGGTGGGAGCGAGGGCTAGAATGGCACGGATATGATTCCGGAGTTTGACCGGTAATCAGGCGTTTTTTCATTGCAGATCTTTAAACGAAATTTCGTTGTCCCACCTACACAGGGAGAGATAACTATTGTAATAATGTTGTTGTTGTCTTCAGTCCTGAGACTGGTTTGATGCAGCTCTCCATGCTACTCTATCCTGTGAAAGCTTCTTCATCTCCCAGTACTTACTGCAACCTACATCCTTCTGAATCTGCTTAGTGTATTCGTCTCTTGGTCTCCCTCTACGATTTTTACCCTCCACGCTGCCCTCCAATGCTAAATTTGTGATCCCTTGATGCCTCACAACGTGTCCTACCAACCGATCCCTTCTTCTATTCAAGTTGTGCCACAAACTCACCTTCTCCCCAATTCTATTCAATACCTCCTCATTAGTTATGTGATCTACCCATATAATCTTCAGCATTCTTCTGTAGCATCACATTTCGAAAGCTTCTATTCTCTTCTTGTCCAAACTACTTATCGTCCATGTTTCACTTCCATACATGGCTACACTCCATACAAATACTTTCAGAAACGACTTCCTGACATTTAAATCTATACTCGATGTTAACAAATTTCTCTTCTTCAGAAACGCTTTCCTTGCCATTGCCGGTCTACATTTTATATCCTCTCTACTTCGACCATCATCAGTTATTTTGCTCCCCAAATAGCAAAACTCCTTTATTACTTTAAGTGTCTCACTTCCTAATCTAATTCCCTCAGCATCACCCGACTTAATTCGACTACATTCCATTATCCTCGTTTTGCTTTTGTTGATGTTCATCTTATATCCTCCTTTCAAGACACTGTCCATTCCGTTCAACTGCCCTTCCAAGTCCTTTGCTGTGTCTGACAGAATTACAATGTCATCGGCGAACCTCAACGTTTTTATTTCATCTCCATGGACTTTAATACCTACTCCGAATTTTTCTTTTGTTTCCTTTACTGCTTGCTCAATATACAGATTGAATAACATCAGGGACAGGCTACAACCCTGTCTCACTCCCTTCCCAACCGCTGCTTCCCTTTCATGCCCCTCGACTCTTATAACTGCCATCTGGTTTCTGTACAAGTTGTAAATAGCCTTTCGCTCCCTGTATTTTACCCCTGCCACCTTCAGAATTTGAAAGAGAGTATTCCAGTCAACATTGTCAAAAGCTTTCTCTAAGTCCATAAATGCTAGAAATGTAGGTTTGCCTTTCCTTAATCTATTTTCTAAGATAAGTCGTTGGGTCAGTATTGCCTCACGTGTTCCAACATTTCTGCGGAATCCAAACTGATCTTCGCCGAGGTCGGTTTCTACCAGTTCTTCCATTCGTCTGTAAAGAATTCGCGTTAGTATTTTGCAGCTGTGCCTTATTAAACTGATAGTTCGGTAATTTTCACATCTGTCAACACCTGCTTTCTTTGGGATTGGAATTCTTATATTCTTCTTGAAGTCTGAGGGTATTTCGCCTGTCTCGTACATCTTGCTCACCAGATGGTAGAGTTTTGTCAGGACTGGCTCTCCCAAGGCCGTCAGTTGTTCCAATGGAATGTTGTATACTCCCGGGGCATTGTTTCGACTCAGGCCTTTCAGTGCTCTGTCAAACTCTTCACGCAGTATCGTATCTCCCATTTCATCTTCATCTACATCCTCTTCCATTTCCATAATATTGTCCTCAAGTACATCGCCCTTGTATAGACCCTCTATATTCTCCTTCCACCTTTCTGCTTTCCCTTCTTTGCTTAGAACTGGGTTTCCACCTGAGCTCTTGATATTCATACAAATGGCTCTCTTTTCTCCAAAGGTCTCTTTAATTTTCCTGTAGGCAGTATCTATTTTACCCCTAGTGAGATAAGCCTCTACATCCTTACATTTGTCCTCTAGCCATCCCTGCTTAGCCATTTTGCACTTCCTGTCGATCTCATTTTTGAGACGTTTGTATTCCCTTTTGCCTGCTTCATTTACTGCGTTTTTATTTTTTCTCCTTTCATCAATTAAATTCAATATTTCTTCTGTTACCCAAGGATTTCTACTAGCCCCCGTCTTCTTATCTACTTGATCCTCTGCTGCCTTCACCACTTCATCCCTCAGAGCTACCCATTCTTCTTCTACTGTATTTCTTTCCCCCATTCCTGTCAATTGTTCCCTTATGCTCTCCCTGAAACTCTGTACAACCTCTGGTTTAGTCAGTTTATCCAGGTCCCATCTCCTTAAATTCCCACCTTTTTGCAGTTTCTTCAGTTTTAATCTACAGTTCATAACCAATAGATTGTGGTCAGAGTCCACATCTGCCCCTGGAAATGTCTTACAATTTAAAACCTGGTTCCTAAATCTCTGTCTTACCATATATAATCTATCTGAAACCTGTCAGTATCTCCAGGCTTCTTCCATGTATACAACCTTCTTTTATGACTCTTGAACCAAGTGTTAGCTATGATTAAGTTATGCTCTGTGCAAAATTCTACCAGACGGGTTCCTCTTTCATATCTCTCCCCCAATCCATATTCACCCACTACGTTTCCTTCTCTCCCTTTTCCTACTCTCGAATTCCAGTCACCCATGACTATTAAATTTTCGTCTCCCTTCACTACCTGAATAATTTCTTTTATCTCATCATACATTTCATCAATTTCTTCGTCATCTGCAGAGCTAGTTGGGATATAAACTTGTACTACCGTTGTAGGCGTGGGCTTCGTGTCTATCTTGGCCACAATAATGCGTTCACTATGTTGTTTGTAGTAGCTTACCCGCACTCCTATTTTTTTTATTCATTATTAAACCTGCTCCTGCATTACCCCTATGTGATTTTGTATTTATAACCTTGTATTCACCTGACCAAAAGTCTTGTTCTTCCTGCCACCGAACTTCACTAATTCCCACTATATCTAACTTCACCCTATCCATTTCCCTTTTTAAATTTTCTAAGCTACCTGCCCGATTAAGGGATCTGACATTCCACGCTCCGACCCGTACAACGCCAGTTTTCTTTCTCCTGACAACGACGTCCTCTGGAGTAGTCCCCGCCCGGAGATCCGAATGGGGGACTATTTTACCTCCGGAATATTTTACCCAAGCGGACGCCATCATCATTTAAGCATACAGTAAAGCTGCATGCCCTCGGGAAAAATTATGGCTGTAATTTCCCCTTCGTTTCAGCTGTTCGCAGTACCAGCACAGCAAGGCCGTTTTGATTAGTGTTACAAGGCCAGATCAGTCAATCATCCAGACTGTTGCCCCTGCAACTACTGAAAAGGCTGCTGCCCCTCTTCAGGAACCACACGTTTGTCTGGCCTCTCAACAGATACCCCTCCGTTGTGGTTGCACCTACGGTACGGCCATCTGTATCGCTGAGGCACGCAAGCCTCCCCACCAACGGCAAGGTCCATGGTGTATGGGGGTAGATTGTAATAAAATCAGCTATATTACCGAATTCAGACTGCGACACGAAGTATAAACCTGATATTTAAAACTTATCTGTGCTGCTACGTTAAGAGACTTCGTATGTGACGAAGCATTTGGTTACCTTAAGAGTTAGAAAGTGAGAAAGCATCCTGTGACAGAGGTAGAGCATGCTCTTAGCACTCAATCATGAGCCAAAAATGAGTTTAATATTCTACTCCTGTCATGCACAATGTAACATATATTGAGCTGATTAGAACAGATTTTTTTTACCTGATTAGAGGATGCTTCGAGGAAATATAGCCTATGCCATACTGTTACCGGACGTTCGAAACAAGTAACGATCTTTAGCGATGTGTAAACGCATGTATGCCCCGATTTCTTCTGCCTTCGAAAATAACTCGTATAAAAGTGAGAAATCTACATTTCGTGTGAGAGATTCGAAGTGTATGGTCAACAATATCCCTGTCTCGCATTGGGTAATGTGGATTTTTAAACTGGGGCGTCTATGTCGGGGTGAAGTTGGTAAAGACTACCAAAGTCTAAGATAACACTCGCAACACTCACTGCTGTAAAAGTTGTTACCGTTTGACAGATGGAGTGACACTAGCGTTCCAAGCGGCGAGTAAGATGAACGTCAGACGCGTCGTAAGCATAATGTTTGTTTTGCATCCATTTCCTACGTAATTTACGAAATATTTGATGTATTTTCTTGCCTCCAAGGGTTTGTGTAGTATCAGAAGGCATCTATGTTTCTAGAAATGGTTCTAAAATAAGCGCAAGTATGGACAAAAACCATGAATCGAGTGGCAAGCTACAACACATTCGTGACAACACACTTGTGACGTTGGATAGAATTTCAGCTTACCACGTTGATATCAAAAGAATATAAACACGCAGATTCACACGTAAGAAGCACGGGCATGCACCTCTATATGCAAAAGCGATCGAAAGCTCATTTAAAGTGGGACAAGCAACTGCCAAATAATGGGAGAAATATGTTGAAAACATTACAATGAGTTGATTACATTACATTTCACACAAAACAAAATATTTGAATATTTTTCAAACAATCTGTCAGTGAACAAGGTGCTAACAAAATAGTGTCATCACATGAAGGAGGCAAGGAAAATTAAGTGACTAACAACAGAAGTGCATGAAATACATACCAAAGAAATCAGCAGCCCAAATGAGCCAACGTCTTCAGTTTCTTACTTTCTTACTTGTTGTTAGAATCTATG
The DNA here is from genome assembly GCF_023898315.1 of Schistocerca nitens. Lineage (NCBI taxonomy): Eukaryota > Metazoa > Arthropoda > Insecta > Orthoptera > Acrididae > Schistocerca > Schistocerca nitens. The sequence goes on along the minus strand of NC_064616.1, from coordinate 619,651,795 downwards.
TCTTGATTCCAATATTTGAGCTGGTAAACGACTCTCACTTTAACAAATATCTTGATCAACAGCAGCTTAGTTTCTTCACAACATCCAGGAGGAAAACTTGAGATAGCTATCAACAAGTCCACATATAATGCACCACAGTTTTTCTTGTGAGAAAGTTCCTCAAAAACTGAAGCTATCTGATCTTCACAATCCCTCAAAAATAAACTAAAACTTTCATTGTAAATAACCAAGCTTCCAAAATAGTCTTCGTAACTTTTGAAATGGCAATAAAATTTGTCATTTGCATCTAAGTCCTGGCTGTTGTCTACAAGTAGATTCCTGCACTTGACAAAATTATGTAAAGAAAAAAGTTTCTTCAAGATGTAGCCAAACACATATCTCATACTATTTTGTTCTCCGAGGTCTGCTGGAACTTCCACATTTGGTAGCTTTGTTGTAGAACTTGTATCACTACTGCATAACGACAGTGAGACCTTTAATGTTTGAGCAGATTTCATGTCCAGTATTGCCTGACCCCAGTCAATTGCTTCACAATTACTGCTTGCCACATTAGAGTAGTTTATCAATTTACTTAGTGTACAGTTGTTAAACGCAGCACAAAACTGCCTTGGAGATGGGTTGCTGCAAAAACCACGTCTCTGCCTGAAAAAGTTTTCTAGTGTGTCTTGGTTAATTTTAAGTGAGTATAAGTACAATTTTGTTCCAGTCAGTACCACAGCAGCAAGCATTTTCAAAACACATATATTGCTTAGAAGCCCCTTTACACACTTTATCCTCAGGGAGTAATCTTTCCCACCACAGCTTACAAATTTACAAGAGTGAATCCATGGCTTCATCACATGTAGAACATCCAGATGCTCTAAATCACTTCTAATACAGTTCCTTAGATGCACAGGCCCTTTCACACTGTATGTATACAGGTATCAAAAATGTCATTAACTTTCTGACAAAAGTCTGAAGTGCCAATTGCAGATAAGGACATACTACCACAAAATACAAGTATGTCAATACCAGCTGCCACTGTGTGGCTTAACACACGAACTGCAGTACCCACTTTCATTTTTGAAAAAGCTGGCAGTTCGGCAGCTTTTTTAGTCAGCTTTGGAGCAAACTTGTATTTTCTGTGCAAGTCATTTGAATAGAGCTGAGAAATGTCCTTCCAAGAAGCAATACCAACCAAACCATCATTTGATGTATGAATTATGTCGTACCTAAACAGGTTGTTTCTGATACTCTTAAACAAATGTGGGGTGTCATAGAAGAAGTAGATCTTCTGCTCCTCACATACCAAACTTGGATTGTCTTGTGTAATTCCCAGTCTCTTTCCCCAGTCCACAAAATTTAAACCCTGGTCGGGCACACAAGTCTTCATGACCAAGCCAATTTCCTTAAATCTGTTAACTACTTCATAAAATATAGCAGTCAAATGCATAGCTCCCACTGTTCCTTTAGAAAAACAGTATAGCAATGGTTGTTTGAAACATGAAAAAATGCCATTAATCATCATCACCAACACACTGTTGGCAATTTTAACTGTGCGTGTAAACCCCGTTGGCAATTTTAACTGTGCGTGTAAACCCCAAGTCCTCAAAACCAATAACATTGTTAGAAGTGCTGTTGTATGTTAAATTTTCCATTAGAGACATTTCGTCGAATGACATATTCACCAGTTTATCATTATCAGAGAAATGCTCCAACTTTTGCTTTAAAAGATCGAATATATTGTCACTTATCCCACATTTTATTTGTATGCCTTCCACATACCTTTGTAATGTACACACTGATGGAACCATAAAACATTCTGACAAAAACCTGTATGCCTGAGTGCTGTAATACAATAAATTTAGAGCAAACAGCTTATTTTCGTCTTTCCATCTTGCATCACGTTTCTCTTTCAATGGAATGCTAATCTGGCTTAACAATAAGTCAAGGGAATCTTTTTTTTAAATATCGGGATCTTACAGTCCTCAACATTCGTTTGTCCTTGTTCACTTGATCTTTCTGTCGCTGTCTATAGGCACTTACCTTGTCCTGTAATAGTTTTGCTCGAAGTCTGGCGATCTGCACATTCTGGTAGTTCACACGCTTTTGTAGGACACGGATAACTGCACTTAATCTAACCACTTCATCGTCAAAGCAGGTCTGTGTTGACGATTCACACGAATCTGGCACTGATACATGGAGAGTTGAACTGGCTGCTTCTGTGGCATAGGACTGTTTTACAGCTTTGGATGGATTATCGAATCTTTGTGGCAGTTTCCTCTTCATCGTCAGTTGAGGTAGCTTATTTGAGATGTCAGCGTGGGTACTGCATTCCACACGAGTTTATTACTGTCTGCGTTCATGAAGAGATTTTGTTCGAAATGTAGCGAACAAAACCTAATATTATTATACAGGTAAGTGGTGTCTTCTTCCTGTTGTTGCTGCAATTTATTGCGCCACAAACGCTCGCGCTTGTAAAAATGACTGTAGAAATCAAAATAAACAACCACTATTCGCTTTCACGATCGCGCCGAACTCACTGTTTAACTTACTTGCCGCTTGGGGCGTGGTGGCGCTTTATACTTCTTTTCATTGCAGCCAATCTTTGCAATTTAACATTAAGTAAGTAAGTGTTCAACTGGTCCTGCAGTAATTGCACATTACAAAAAATACTCAAAATCAAGGCGGAGTGTCGCGACTGTTATGTAAAGCTGGGTTTACACTAGCAAGTCGCTTGCAGAAGTTATTGGTGCAAGTTATTGCGAGCCGCTTGCAGCTGTGTTTACACAGCAGCGCAAGAATTAAGCAAGATTCTTCCGCAAGTTCTTTGGCAAGAAACTTACGTCAATTACTTGCTGATACTGTTTACATATGCTTTCAGTACCACTACGAGTGTCAGCCGAAGTATAAAATGACAAATAGGCGGGTGAGATATGATGCATCTCTTGTAATTTTAATGAAAAACATGAAAAAGAAGTATTTGGGTTAGAGAGTGGATAATGAGAAGATTGCAAAATGGTGCCTGTAATAACCTTTTGCGAGAACTTACAAGGGAACCTCCCCATCGCACCCCCCTCAGATTTAGATATAAGTTGGCACAGTGGATAGGCCTTGAAAAACTGAACACAGATCAATCGAGAAATCAGGAAGAAGTTGCGTGGAACTATGAAAAAAATAAGCAAAATATACAATCTGAGTAGTCCATGCGCAAGATAGGCAACATCAAGGACAGTGTGAGCTTAGGAGCGCCGTGGTCCCGTGGTTAGGGTGAGCAGCTGTGTAATGAGAGGTCCTTGGTTCAAGTCTTCCCTCGAGTGAAAAGTTAATTTTTTTTTATTTTCAGACAATTATTATCTGTCCGTCCGTCCGTCCGTCCGATACGAGGTAACTACGCCGTAGTATGGGGACGCTACACCTAAACAAACGTTAAAAACATATGTTTTGACAGAGCACAGGGAAAACTGCGCGACTGTGAAACTGTTGCATTCATTTGTTGCAGTTTATGTGACAAACTCTTATGTTTTCATCACTTTTTTGGAAGTGATTATCACATCCACAAGAAAACCTAAATCGGGCAAGGTAGAAGAATGTTTTTTACCCATTCGCCAAGTGTACAAGTTAGGTGGATCGACAACATATTCCTGTCATGTGACGCACATGCCGTCACCAGTGTCGTATAGAATATATCAGACGTGTTTTCCTGTGGAGGGATCGGTTGACCTATGACCTTGCGACAAATGTTTTCGGTTCCCATTGGAGAGGCACGTCCTTTCGTCTACTAATCGCACGGTTTTGCGGTGCGGTTGCAAAACACAGGCACTAAACTTATTACAGTGAACAGAGACGTCAATGAATGAACGGACAGATCATAACTTTGCGAAAATAAAGAAAGAAAATTTTTCACTCGAGGGAAGAACCACGGACCTCTCGCACCGCAGCTGCTCACGCTAACCACGGTACCACGGCGCTCCTTAGCTAGTGCTCTCTTTGATATTTCATATGTTATGAGTGGACTACTTAGTTTGTATATTTTGCTTATTTTTTTCATAGTTCCACACAACTTCTTCCTGTTTTCTCGAGTGATCTGTGTTCAGTTTTTCAAGGCCTATCCACTGTGCCAACTTATAACTAAACCTGAGGGGGGTGCGATGGGTAGGTTCCCTTGTTAGTATAGAGAGGATGGATACTTTTGAAAACTTTTGCAGACTGCCCTCAAATGATCTGGAGTGTTTGTTGACGTTAATAGCGCCCGTCATATCAAAACGAGACTCAAACTTCCGTACTGCTATTTCAGCAAAGGAACGTTTCCTTGTCACTCTACGATGTTTAGCTACAGGTGAGCTACGAATAAAATAGGCCTTTTCATTTATTTATGTGAAACATGCAACCAAACAAAGTTTGAATTTTGTAATATTTTCTTTGCAGGAGACTCATACAAGCCCCTAATGTACTTGTTTCCTATTCGCGTCAGCAAGATTTCTCTAATTTTACCCGATGTATGTAGAGCCATTTTTGACGTCTTGAAAAGGAAAAAAAAAAATGTTCAAATGTGTGTGAAATCTTATGGGACTTAACTTCTAAGGTCATCAGTCCCTAAGCTTACACACTACTTAACCTAAATTATCCTAAGGACAAACACACACACCCATGGCCGAGGGAGGACCAGCTGTACAGCCTATGACTGCTGCGCCTCAGACCGCTTTTTTTTATATCTTTTTTCCTTTATTAAAACAACCATATATCTACATAAGCACAAAAACAAAACATTGAAGTGCTGGAACTGATTCAACACAAATTGTATCCTACAATACACTGAAGAACACATTTCAATATAGTGCCATTTGTAAGCTTACAAAATAGAACATAAATAGTAAACTGACAATAGCCTCTTCAGTCCAGACAGAGACATAGATCCGAAACGCAAACATATATATAATTGATTGTCTTAACTGGAATGACAGTTCTGTCATTTAATTCATAACCGTCCAAACTCAAAGTCATTTGGAGCACACAAACGGATAACAAGAGATGCACAGGAACATAAATTAATGAAAATGTCATAATGAAGTTAATAACACCATTTAGAAGTCGGGAGTAGTCCTAGGAACTGGTATAACCCCTTACTCGTTGTGTATTTTGTTCGCTACATAGTCTTGCATGTGATTTGTGTCCTTACCGGCATCGAGAATTACCCTAGGCCTTGTTTTTCAAAAATTATGTCTAACATGTTAGCAAACATCTTCCTGAAATTTGGGTAACGTTTCATCTTCCAGCGTGCCGTTCTCATGTAAGCCTCGAAACTAATGAGATTATCTTCATGGGTAACGTTTCATCTTCCAGCGTACCGTTCTCATGTAAGCCTCGAAACTAATGAGATTATCTTCACTATTGTGGATGATGATATATGTCACAAACTGTCCTAACATCCACATCACGGTGTTGTTCTTGGTAGCGGGAAAATGTTTCGCGTCCGGCCAGAGCAGGATGTCGGTGCAGTGGCTGGCTGGGCTGCTGCGGGTAATCAGGCCCAGCCTCTGCTGCACCCATTTCCAGTTAATGAGATGACCGCCACAAGTGAAGCGATGGCGTAAGGTGTCGACCAGGCCACAGCGGACGCATTTATCACTGTCACTTAAACCGATTCTATGCAACCTTTCATTAGTGGGTATAACATCGTTTACCACTTTATACCATGTGGACGCCACTTCAGCAGTGTGGACGGTTAAACTTATGTTGTCCCAAACTGCCTTCCAATGAACACTCGGGTATCTAAGTTCAATGGGATTCCGGACTATTGGAGATGTCCATCTTTTTAATAACAGGTGCGTCGTCGGTAAATCCTGCGTGCAATAATGTCCATCAATATAGCTTACTTCAAGAAAAAACTGCTTTACATGTCGTAGTTTGTAATGTATTTTACCTACATCAATGGGTGGTTGCGTATCGGTGGGCTGTAAGGTTCGGAAGAGCCAACTGGTTACGCTGAGAGGTTCCTTGTCCAACAAATGGGTGATTCGTTTAATATATAACGCAGTACACTTTCGGTTAATGTCAGGCATGTTTAGTCCGCCGGCCTGTCTGGAAGACGTCAGCGTGGTGTATTTCACTTTGAACAGATGCCCTTGCCAGATAAATCTATTAGAGAGTTTCATCACGTGTTTGGCCTGCATCTTGGGGACTGGAAATAGTTGGGCCATATAGTACGCTTTACTGAATATATAGCTGCTGAGGAGTCGTATGCGTTGGAGAATGTTAACGGACCGCCAATTGTTTTCATAGATGGCACCTTGCATTTTATTGGTGACCTGCTTCCAATTTTTTGCATTCATTTTTAGCGGGCATTTGTCGATAATCATCCCCAGAGTGGTGTGGTTTTCGACACGCTTCGCCCAAGGTATAATAACTGCGTCGAATCCTCGAATGTTGACAAAGGTGCATTTACCGGCGTTGATTTTAGCACCGGAAGCACGACAGTACTCGTCTACCGCGGTCTTGAGGGTTGATACGTCTCCGTCGTTGCGCAATAACACTCCGACGTCGTCGGCGTAAGCACGAACCACGAAGGACGTCCCGGCGATCGAAAGGCCTGCAAGTTTGTCATGAATAGAGCGTAAGAGCGGCTCGAGCAATAAAACAAATAACATCATGGAGAGAGGGCTCCCCTGCGGCACTCCTCTTTGGACCTCGATGGGTTGAGTAAGCTGTCCATTTACGCTGATTCTGGTGTTAATGCCCGTGACGAAATGTTGCACGACATTTATAACCCGTTGCTCAAAACCACATCGCTGCAGTAGCTGTAGGAGGTACTCGTGGCGGACGCGGTCAAAAGCCTTGCAAAAGTCGATAAACAGCAATGCGAGATTCACGTTAGTGACTGACGCTATGGCTATTACATCTCTATATTCCGAAAGGGGCGTCATAATAGTGCGGCCAGGGATGCATGATTGATGGTTGTGAATCACTTGCTTCATTAACGGGGACAATCTGCTGTTGAGTGCTCTGGCGAAGGTTTTATAATCAAAATTGAGTAAAGTAATAGGTCGGAAGTTATCTAAGGTTTTTCGGTGTTTGCTTTTTGGTATCAATACAATTCGGCCTTCCTTCATTTCGGCCGGCACGTCACTCCCTCGCATCACTTCATTGAGAACATCTGTAAATGCGTGTCCGATTATGGGCCAGAAGCGCACATAAAATTCCCGTGGCAAACCATCAGGGCCAGGGGATTTATTTGATGGCGAGCCAGAAATTAGTTCAAGGACTTCGTCTGGAGCAAAATCGTGTACAACCGCCAAGTTGTCCGCAGGCGTGACTACGGTGGGCAGAGCACTCACGATATCGCCGCCGTCATCACCATATGTATCGCATTGTGAGTACAGATCCGTGAAGTACCGGTAAACTGCAGTAAGAAAATCACTCTGTCGGGTCAAACGGAGTCCATCATCTGTGTCCAGCTCCCCGATAAAAGCTCGCTTGCGATGGGCACGATGTTTTATGAGGTGATACAGCGACGCAAGTTCGTCCTCTTGAAGCGATTTTGCTTTAGATCTGATCTTCAGTCCTTCAAGCTGCGTTCGCTTTATGCCTATAAGCTTCGCCTTTATTTGTTTGATGGTCGTCAGCTGTGTGTTGGTTGGTGTCGTAGTCGCATACAACTCTCGCAGAACTGTTTGGTAAAAACCAATCGTGCGTTTGACATCTTGCGCCCGTTGCGAACTGTAGTTTCTTAAAGATAATCGCATTTTCCGTTTGACCACAGCATTCCACCAGGCTATCTTGCTCGGATATCTGCAGCATTGCTTGAGACAATCCGCCCATGTCGTGGAGATGACATCTTGTAGCAAGGCATCGGCGAGAATAGAAACATTTAGGCTCCACGGAATCCTATGCCATTTAGTATGCTGTTTGTCCAGATTTATTGTGACACAGAGGGCGCAGTGGTCGGAGAAGCTAGCCGGAATGACATCGGCGTCCAGAACATGTTGGCAAATGTTCTCAGAGATGTACAAACGGTCTAGACGGCTACATGCGGTGGTGGTCAGGTACGTGTACTTTACCAGGGTAGGAAATTTCAGTTCCCACGCATTCTTCAGCTGCAGGTGACGCACCAGATCATGTAGTTCCCTACAGTAATTAAAGTTTGGCGATTGGTCTTTCCTGTGGATCACACAGTTGAAATCACCACTAATTATCAACTGGGTTGGGTTGCGGCGTAGCAAGTATATGATGTCTTGTTTAAAGAAGTTAGCTCTTTCTGATTTTAAGGTCGTTCCAGATGGAGCATAGATATTGACGAGGGTGACGTCAAAAATTTGGCAAGCTATGCCTCTACCGGAGTCCAACATTTCGATATTGTTCACTGGGATTCCGTCTCGTGATAGAATGGCCGTACCTGTACCCCGTCCGCCACGGTGTTTACGATTGTTGCAAATCCTGATACATGAAAACTTAAGATAGACACTTCCTGTAACAGAACTATATCAGCTTCGGACTCATAGATAAACTGCCGTAGCATTGCTAATTTTAAATCTGTCCTAACTCTATTAATGTTCAGGGACAAAAACTTATAAGCTTGACTCATGATCGTCCGAGACTTGTGGGTGATGGGAAGCGTAGGAAGCCCAGTCCATCTCACCGTCGGACTTCGAACCTACATCCGCAGGTTTTGTGCCAGTTTTTGCGCTGACTTTACTTTTTGAGTTACTTCCAGCCTCGGAGTCCTTTGGTTTAACTTTATTTTGCCGTCGCAAAGGCGTCCGAAGTGTCATTGAAGACGGCGGAGTCGGCGAGTCATGGCTGTAAGCAGTATGTGAAAGTCCTTGTTTCGGAGCGGGTGACGGCAAGTCCGAAGACACGGCTTCAGTAGGCTCACTATGTTTGTTTGGAGCCACACTGGCTGTTTGTATGCAGCTGTTCGGGTCCTCGTGTTGTTTGGAAGCAGTTTTGAGGTGGCGGCTGTTTATGTTATGCTCTACACCGCGTGCTTCATCCGCCGTGTTTACGGGTTGCAGTTGACTGACTGCCGCCTCTTGTGTGTTGGCCACCTGCGGCGAGTCGGCAAGCGGCATCGGAAGGGATTGCTGTAAACACTCGGCTGCACTCGCATTGACGGTTTCTGCGTCGGGCGGTTGAATGGGAATTTGGCGGGTCGTAGCTGAGCCATCCGACACATGCGTGTCCTGTATGGAGGCCCGTGGCTCCGCGTCATCGGTTTGATTTTTTACTACTTGTTCGCCGGAACCACTACCGTCACTTATAGTACGTCGTCATTTGTTACCGACAGATAATGCAACACCGGTGGCTAAGGGGTGACCGGCCACGGGTTTTTGAGGCAAGGGTGGGAAGGTGCTGTTACCGAGATCGTTGTCCTCTGACACAGATGCACTCGGTTGGGAGTCAGTCACAGAAGGCGTCTGATTTTGAGTTAGGACATCAGCCAATGTTAATTTCTGTCGTTGTTGCAGATTGTTTCGAAGTACGACAACTCGCCGTGGGCAATCCTCTCGTAAATGTCCACTCGTGTTACAGATAAAACAAGTGCCTACTTGGCCCTCGTAAATGACATGAGCCTTATAACCACAAACCAATATATAGGATGGGATATTGACTTTAACGGCCATGTCAACTGAGCGAACCCCACTATAACATTGGAGTTTGTGACGGCTCGACCATTTTCCGTTTCTAATCTGTCGGATGTCACCGTATTTGGCGAGGACATCTCTAAGAAAACGATTCTCAACCTCAGGTGGCAAATTGAACACTCGCACTTGTTTATACTCAATGTCAGCGTTAGTTATTGAAACTGTACTCACCGACTGATCACGATGTCGGAACTCTGCTTTCCCACCAGTATTCACCAAAATTTTCTCCAGTTGTATCTGGTCTAAAAACTTCACAAAGAAACAGTATTCCGCCATGTCATAATATGCTGTGAGGACCTGATCAGATGTGATGCCAATAATATCTACTATCCAGTCATGGATTTCTAGAGAACTCGGTTGCACATTCCTGGAAGATTTCTCGAATGCAAAACACAGGGTATTCTTACGTGGTACACTGGGAGCCATAACTGCACGATATGCGCGGTCGGGACCGCTGTGAGTAAATTAAGAAGCTTGTGTACGACGGTAGTGAAGAAGCACTGAGAATATCACAGGTCACAATCCAGAATTATTATAAACACGGCTTGCGGCGCTACGACTACGCGGAAGTACCGACACGTCCGGTCGCTGTCGCGTCCCAAGCGGAACTAACCGCTCGGCTAATCCCGCGCGGCTTTGAAAGGGAAAATTATTTGAAGGTATGTGAAAACACAACAATGAAATTAAATTTTTATTGAAATAAACTGCATTTTACAGAATGATACGCTTATAAAAATGTTTTTTTCTAATGCTCATAAAACGGAAAGTGACAAGCTAATTAAATAGAACATGTAATAATTACACATCGTCTTTTTTTAGACTCCTAAAACAACAAGCTAGTGGATGCAGGTGGCAAAGGGGTTTGAAGAGAACTGGAACTTTCCACACTGCATTGGGGCATTGGATGGGAAGCATATTGTGATGCAAGCTCCAAAAGACAGTGGAAGCTATTATTATAATTATAAACATTGTCACAGTGTTGTTTTATTGGCACTTGTAGATGCCAGCTACAAGTTGTTATACATGGATGTAGGCTGCAATGGAAGAGTTTCGGATGGTGGTGTATTCAGTACCTGTTTGTTATCTTCAGCCTTGGAGCAAGGACGTCTTGACATTCTTCTGCCCAATCCACTCCCAAGCAGAGAAAAGAACACCCCCTATGTAATCACTGCACACGATGCATTTCCAATGAGGTCATATTTAATGAAGCCCTATCCCTTCCATAATCAACCCGGTCGGAACAGAGTGTTTAATTATGGACTATCGACGGCCAGAAGAGTTGTGGAAAATTTTTTTTGGCCACATTGCACAACGGTTTAGGATATTGAGGCTTCCATTGTTACTAGGTCCTGAAAAAACTGTAACAATAGTTTCAGCTATATGTGCCCTACACAATTTCTTAATGGACAGGAAAAACGGCAATTATGCAAACCGAAGTAATATTGATGTAGAGGATGTACAGAACGGTGAGGTAATAGGAGCCTCAAAGAAGAATGAAGAGCAAGGAACACACAATTTAATCCCCATTCAAACAGGACAATGTAACAGAAATTCTAATGATACTAGAGCAATTCGTGAAGAATTCATGAATTACTTTGTATCGCCATTAGGTGAAGTACCTTGGCAGTACAAATACATTTAAAATATAAACTGTAGGCTTGAAACATATATTTGCTGCCTATGACTCATCATTTATAGCCTTACCATTAAGTTCAGTAGTGATGTTCTCCTTTTCTGTGGCTGGCTGTGCCAGCACTCATTTCACTACATTCCATATGCCCTAAGCATGTTTTCGGAGATACTGATTTCTGACATTATGTACATTTTCCTGGACTTTATAATAACCTTTCTCAGTAATTTTGAGTATTTTTTGTAATGTGCAATTACTGCAGGACCAGTTGAACACTTACTTACTTAATGTTAAATTGCAAAGATTGGCTCCAATGAAAAGAAGTATAAAGCCTATCAGTATCTGCCAGGAAGCCTCTTAGTAAGTAGTGAAATTTAGTTTAAGATCAGAAGAATTGGAGCTTGCACTACTTGACAAAAGTTGTACATAATTTTGTTCCACATGGTCATAATATATGGGCACTCAATGTAATTACATCTTCTCAGAAGTTAGAACATCATGTGTATGATATGCTGCGGTACAGTAGGGTATTCTATGAAATCAACTATTAATGAATAATACATTTACAAATTAACAAACAATAATGATGAACAAACAAGGAATCAGTCTATATTTTGTTTTTTTTACAAAACTTATCTTACCTTTTTTTTATTGTAGATCTGTTTACATTTGCTACTTCACTTGAAGTACCTTGACAGTGTAATACCTTTAAATTTTGAACTGTATGTTTTATATGCTTATTCCATTCCAACCCTTAACACATTTTTAAAAACAGGAAAATTTTCATTCATATTCCATTTACATTATGGCACTCGTGTCTTGTATAAAATCACAAATTTGGCGAATTGCATACTATTGTATTCATAGAAATTGTGGATGTAGTCATTAGTGACACTACAAAATAACATAATGGCTCTGGCCCAACTGCATTTAAGTTATTTGAAGAATCAATACATAAACAGGTTCCTCCAACATTACTGCAAATTGTATATTCTCGGCCTTTTAGTAAGGAAATTCAGCTGGGTAATATCAGGAGGATTGGTATTCACAATACTTGGCAATTTCTGTTCATTATTTTGTTCTGGATGGTTGCAATATGTAGGCAATCTTTTTTATTGGAGAGTAACATAGGAAATGGTAGCAAAAATTCACGATAGACTATATTTAACATGCAACAAAACATTCCAATTTTGAAATAAACTATAGTCTGCACAATACAATTAACACAAGGAGCTGTGGAGGCCAAGAAAGGATCACAACCTACCTTTGAGTTTCTTTACAAAAATTCTTCCCTTCATTACAGTTTTGAAAATAACTGTATTCTGCATACAACTCCCACAAGGAGATCCAGGTCAAGTAAGGAATTGAAACCCACTTTCAGTTTCTTTACAAAAACCCTTCCTTTGTTGCAATTTTGAAATATTTTGCATAGTACAATTACAGCTCCCTCAAAGAGTTGTGCAGGCCAAGAAACTAAGCACAATCTACCATTAAGTTTCTTTATGAATTGTATTTCATTTGTTATTAATATATATGCCTGAACAAATTTGTGGCTAATTATTTTGGCACAGAATTGGAATATGACAACTTCTCATACAATCGGGCTTAGTGTACCATATTTAAGTTTCTAGGTAATAATCATACAGATTTAATAAGCATTTACTGTTCCTATATGTGAAACATTTTAAAAAATCAATTTCTGAAGATATGTTATTTGTAAGACCTTAACAAAAACCCACAATGTACACATTCCAGTGAGCCTAAATTCACCAATCATTAAAGGTTTACCGAGCCATTTTTTTAAGGGTGTAAAGGTTATTAAATAAACACTGTGTTCTGAAAAGAAAATAATGTTTTAATTCGGTATAATACAGTCATTCTATTATCATGATTCTATATTTATAAAATGTTTGATATTAAGTATGCATTGACTGGCAGCACTGGTCTCTCTCCCTGCTGAAACTGGAGCGGATGGTATTTCTGCATTGTCGATCTCGCTTATTTCAATGATGGTTTTCAGAATCATTATTTTTAGTTTGTTTACATTTTTTTCATTCTTTAGTGATCGCAGCTCGCTAGCCACATAATCTCCAAAGGTTTGGAGAAGTTTAGTTTCACTAAATTCAACTGCCCCTGTACAACATTCGAATATCTGTTCAGTGCAGTGTCGTGATACGTCTATGGACTCAAGTGGAATACTGTTTTTTTAGGTACATAGCCACTCCCCCAGCCCACAAGGAACTCGATCTCTGTTCTATACTTGATTTAATGTACATCAGACCCTCAGACTGAATATTTCCACCTTTAAATTGTTCTCTGGCACTTCTCAAGTGTAACTGTCAGTGTGAATGCACCGCGAGTTCCTGCTGCTAATAAGGAGAGTACACTGTTCGTTTGTTACATATTTTTACGAGCTTCAAACGGGAGTGACTTATTTTTAGTTATCTGTGTAGTTACTAGTTTAGTTTTGTAATTTCTTGCGTGTTTGAGTGCTTACTAGGCACAACCTTTTATTTTAATAACAGTGTAACGAAGAGTTACTCTGTTGGTATCGACCCTTGTATCTATCCTCATATCGTACAGGCTTTCGTTTGTTTTGGTTAGAACAGCTCAGTGTCTGTTAGACCTTCAGTGAGAGTGCACCTGCAAATAAGGCGAGTATGCTGTTCCTTTACTACAAGTTTTTACGAGCTTCAAACAGGAGCGACTTCAGTAATGGATAGCAACTGTGATTACTGTGTACAGATGCGAGCTGAGTTGTTGACCCTTCGCTCACAGGTCCAGGCTCTGTTCGCTTCCGTCACACAGCTTGAAGATGCTGCCAAGGGGCATCACTGTGAGGGGTCGGACGAGGGTATGCGAGGGACGTCGAACACGTCCCCCGATCGGTCTACTGCTGTGGTCGCCCCGGGTACTGCCTGCACTGACGTTGATCCCTCACCCGTGGTCGAGTGGGAGATCATTCCAAGGTCTGGCAGCCAGCGAAAAACTTTCCGAGGGCCGATCGTAGGGCCTCCCCGGTTCGTTTGACGAACAGGTTTCTGGCGTTATCTGCGGCTGACGATGTCTCTGAGCCGGATGCAGTCGTCCACCCAGTTCCAGAGAAAGCTTCTCAGCCAACAAGGTCTGGGCTTTCACTGAAGATAGGTTTGCTGGTAGTTGGGAGCTCCAACGTTAGAGGCCTAATGGGGCCCCTTAGGAACATGGCTGCCCAGGAGGGGAAGGAAGTCAGTGTGCACTCCGTGTGAATACCGGGGGGAGTCATTCCAAATGTGGAAAGGATGCTTCTGGACGCCATGAAGAGTACAGGGTGCAGCCAATAGCAGGTGGTGGCCCATGTCGATATCAAAGACGTGTGTCGCTTTGGATTGGAGGAGATTGTCTCTGGTTTCCGGCGGTTAGCGGAAATGGTAAAAACTGCAAGTCTTGCTTGCGAGATTAATGCGGAGCTCACCACCTAGAGCATCGTCGACAGAACCGACAGTGATCCTTTGGTGTAGAGCCGAGTGGAGGGTCTCAGTCAGAGGCTTAGGCGGTTCTGTGACTGTGTAAGCTGCAGATCCTTGACTTGCGCCATCGTGTGGTGGGTTTCCGGGTTCCGCTTAATAGGTCAGGAGTCCATTACACACAGGAAACGGCTACACGGCTAGCGGGGGCTGTGTGGAAGGGACTGGGCGGTTTTTTAGGTTAGAAGATCTCAGGAAACCACAGACAGGGCGTCCGTCTGAAAGGGGGCAGGTAAAACACATTAAGGTGGTTCTAGAAACGATCGGTATGGTCGTTGTAAATTGTCGTAGCTGTGTTGAGAAAGAACCAGAACTCCAAGCCCCAATAGAAAGCACTAAAGCTCAAATAGTTATAGATACGGAAAGCAGGCTAAAACCAGAAATAAATTTAGCCGAAATTTTTTCAAACGACCTAACAGTGTTCAGCAAGTATAGATTAAATGCAGTTGGTGGTAGAGTATGTATTGCTGTCATAAGTAGGTTACCCTGCAGTGAAATTAATGTAGATAGTTTCTGCAAAATAGTATGGGTAGAGGCTATACTTGAGACTCGGACTAAACTATTAATTGGATCTAGAATGAAATTTTCACTCTACAGCGGAGTGTGCGCTGATATGAAACTTCCTGGCAGATTAAAACTGTGTGCCGGACCGAGACTCGAACTCGGGACCTTTGCCTCCGCTGTAGAGTGAAAATTTCATTCTAGAAACATCCCCCAGGCTGTGGCTAAGCCATGTCTCCGCAATATCCTTTCTTTCAGGAGTGCTAGTTCTGCAAGGTTCGCAGGAGAACTTCTGTAAAGTTTGGAAGGTAGGAGACGAGGTACTGGCAGAAGTAAAGCTGTGAGGACGGGGCGTGAGTCGTGCTTGGGTAGCTCAGTCGGTAGAGCACTTACCCGCGAAAGCCAAAGGTCCCGACTTCGAATCTCGGTCCGGCACACAGTTTTAATCTGCCAGGAAGTTTCTTATTAATTGGATCGTTTTACCGAGCCCCCCGACTCAGAAGATAAAGTTGCTGAACAGTTCAAAGAAAACTTGAGTCTCATTTCAAATAGGTATTCCACTCATACAATTATAATCGGTGTTGACTTCAATCTACCCTCGATGTGCTGCAAAAATTATACGTCGAAAGCCGGCGGCAGGCAGAAAACGTCATCCGAAATCGTACTGAATGCTTTCTCAGAAAATTATTTTGAACAATTAATGCATGAGCCCACTCGAAGCGTAAATGGTTGCGAAAGCGTACTTGACCTCTTAGCAACAAATAATCCTGGACAAATACGGAGTATCACGACGAATACAGGGACTAGCCACCACAAGGCAGTTGCTGCTTGGCTGAATACCGTAACACCCACAACCATCAAAAAGAAACGCAAATTACATCTATTTAAAAAAGGTGATAAAAATGCTCTTAACGTCTTTTTAAGAGACAGTCTCCACTCCTTCCGATATGATCACGTAAGCGTAGAAAAGATGTGGAATGATTTCAAAGAGATAATATCAACGGCAGTTGTGAGATACATATCACATAAATTAATAAGTGATGGTACTGATGCCCCATGGTACAAAAAATGGCTGAGATAGCTGTTGCAGAAGAAACGAAATGCATGCCAAATTTAAAAGAACGGAAAATCCCCAAGTTTGGCAAAGTTTTGCAGAAGTTCGAAATGTAGCGAGTACTTGAATGTGAGGTGCATTTAATAATTTCCGCAACGAAACTCTGTCTCAGAATCTGGCAGAAAACCCAAAGAGATTCTGGTCATACATAAAGCACACCAGTAGCAAGACGCAATCAATACCTTCACTGCCCGATAACACCGGTGAAGTCACGGTTGACAGTGCCACTAAAGCAGAGCTATTAAACACGATTTCCCGAAACTCCATCACCAAAGGAGACGAAGAAAATATTCCTGAATTCCAAATTCAAATGGTTCAAATGGCTCTGAGCACTATGGGACTTAACATCTATGGTCATCAGTCCCCTAGAACTACTTAAACCTAACTAACCTAAGGACATCACGCAACACCCAGTCATCACGAGGCAGAGACAATCCCTGACCCCGCCGGGAATCGAACCCGGGAACCCGAGCGTGGGAAGCGAGAACGCTACCGCACGACCACGAGCTGCGGACCCTGAATTCCAATCAAGAATAACTGCCAATATGAGAAACAGAAGTAGATATCCTCGGTGTAGCAAAGCAGCTTAAATCACTTAATAAAGGCAAGGCCTCCGGTCCAGATTGTATACCAGTCAGGTTCCTTTCAGAGTGTACTGATACAATAGTTCCATATTTAGCAATTATATACAACCACTCGCTCACGGAAAGTTCCGTACCTAAAGACTGGGAAATTGCTCAAGTCACACCAATAATCAAAAAGGGAAACAGGAGTAAACTGCTGAATTACAGGCACATGTCAATAACGTCGATTTGTAGTAGGATTTTGGAACATATGTCTGGTACCGCGCGCCACGGAATTTGAATCCGCGCCAGACGTCATGGACGTCGAAGACCCCTAGAGGTCTCTGCACCATCGCGCCGTAAGCTGTCCCGCGCGCGCCTCCTGGCCCGCATTTAGCGTGAGGGCGCCACAGTGGAACACGTGGTTGCAGCGGCCTCTAGGGGTCTTCGACGTCCTTGACGTGTGCAGGGATTCAAATTCCGCGGCGCGCGGTACCAGAATATGCTGTATTCGACCATTATGAATTACTTCGAAGAAAACGATTTATTGACACATAGTCAGCACGGATTCAGAAAACCTCCTTCTTGTGAAACACAACTAGCTCTTTATACTCAGGAAGTAATGAGTGCTGTCGACAGTGGATGCCAAATTGATTCCATATTTTTAGATTTCCAGAAGGCTTTCGATATGTTTCCTCACAAGCGTCTTCTAACTAAACTGCGTGCGTATGGAATATCGCCTCAGTTATGCGACTTGACTCGTGATTCCCTGTCAGAAAGGCCACAGTTCGTAGTAATAGACGGAAAGTCATCTAGTAAAACAGAAGCAATATCCAGCGTTCCCCAAGGAAGTGTTAACGCCCTCTATTGTTCCTGATCTACAGGGTGAGGCAGCTAAGTTGGTTTTTTAAATGGAACCCTTACGTTAAATTTTAGCGTAACATGATGGGATTAAAAAGGCGGTTTCAAATATGTATGTATATCAGAATATCTAGGCGAATAGTTTTTGAGACACAGATATGGTCTCGTATCGTTTTCGTCCTTCGAAGCGGCGTTGTCCAATTCGACCGCCGGCCGCGTTGGCCGAGCGGTTCTAAGTGCTTCAGTCTGGTACCGCGCGACTGCTACGGTCGCAGGTTCGAATCCTGCCTCGGGCATGGATGTGTGTGATGTCCTTAGGTTTAAGTAGTTCTAAGTTCTAGGGGACTGATGACCTCAGATGTTAAGTCCCATAGTGCTCAGAGCCATTTGAACCAATTTTCCAATGCGACCTTACCTGTTGTGTAGAGTACATGGTTAACGTCGCGAGTCCGTCCTTTCACAAACACGCCCATTTATCCGACAATAGTAATACATACTGCGGTATTTTGTGCAAAAATTAACTGATGATGTCGCGCAATATTATTTAGTTATTTGAAAACTGTGATAACAAAATAGTAGACTACATACAGTATTAAAATACTACAAGATGTTAATACATTTTAAGTAACAGAAATACAAATGTAAATGTGGAGGCCCTTATTGGTCACAATTATTTCGTACGTATTTGTTTTTTATTTGAAAATATTTACTATTGATCACAATACGAAGCAAATACATCCAAAGATGCAAAGTACATACTGTACATGATGCAAAACTTTACTGAAGCATGTGCTCAAAATGCTTCCGCTCTGCTGCACTGCACATTTGTAGTCGCCGTTCGAATGATTTGTGAAGGGCTGCGATTGTGTCACGTGAGATATCAGTGGACGCTTCGATGATACGTTGCTTCATATCGTCTGGCGTAGTTGGTATTTGAGCATACACTTTATGTTTGATTGTTCCCCACAGAAAAAACTCAAGAGGGATTAAATCAGGACACCGGGCTGGCCACTTCACTTCAGCACGTCGTCCTATCCAACAATCCGGGAACTTTTCATTTAACAGCTCTGTAGCCACACGGGAGAGTGAGCAGGACAGCCGTCATGTTGGAACCACATGCACTGACGCGTAGTTAGTGGTACCACTTCCAGCAAAATGGGCAGAACGTTTCGCAGGAACTGTGCATAGTTATTGCCATTTAGTATACCCGGAATGACGTACGGTCCCACAATGACATTTCCGACGATGCCGCACCACACGTTAAAACTCCACAGTTGCTGATGCTGTACCTGTCGAAGCCAATGAGGATTCTCTATTGACTAGTAATGCATATTATGCAAATTCACATTACCGTGGTTGGTGATAATCGCTTCATCAGTGGAAAGCACCCGGTGAAAAAACGTTGGATCATCTTGTAGGCGCTGCTGAGCAGACCGGCCAAATTCCTGACGCCGTTCGAAATCCACACCGGAGAGTAATGAGAGGTGAAATGGGTGAAATCTATGCCGGTGCAATATGCGTAGAACACCTCTCTGACTTTACCACATTCCGAGGCAATACGTCGCGACGAAACAGTAGGGTCGTTATGCGCCGACGTTAGAACGCCCTCTTCATGTATCTCGCCAGTTGCAATTTTCTGCCTTGTCCTCTGTATGGCGTTCCATGATCCCGATTCCAGTAGTTTCTTGCAAATACGTGGAAGAAGCTGGCGCGTAGGACGCTCACGATCAGGATACAGCTCTCCATATCACTTTATTGCTCTAACAGCATTTCTTCTGCTTTCACCATACACTAGAAGCATATCTAACTTTTCTTCGTTGGTGTACATGTCTGCTCCAAGAAACTCTGATTGAAATGCGATGCCTCATTACCCCAGCAGCACATTTATACCCTTCTTGTTGTGTCTAGACAAGACAGCCTAGACACAATGAGAGGAAGCCGAAAGGCACGCGCTTAAACTCACGCAGGCTTACGTGAGGTCTGAAACAGGATACGTAATGAATGCTATAAAGAAAAGTACGTAGCTTCTGGAATACTTAACTTTAATCCACATTTGTAGAACATCGCTCTTGATGATACATAAATAGAATCTCAATATCAATTGAATACGGCGCCTTGCTAGGTCGTAGCAAATGTAGCTGAAGGCTATGCTAACTATCGTCTCGGCAAATGAGAGCGTATTTGTCAGTAATCCATCTCAGGCAAAGTCGGCTGTACAACTGGGGCGAGTGCCAGGACGTCTCTCTAGACCTGCCGTGTGGTGGCGCTCGGTCTGCTATCACTGACAGTGGCGACACGCGGGTCCGACGTATACTACTGGACCGCGGCCGATTTAAAGGCTACCACCTAGCAAGAGTGGTGTCTGGCGGTGACACCACATTTCTTTGCACCTACCTCGTGCGTCACCTTGCGGCGTTATCGAGAATCAGGAAAACAACGCCTTCCCTGTTAAGTTCCTCAGTGGTTAACAGGAAAGGTCGCATTGGTCAACGCCGCTTCGAAGGACGAACACGATACGTGAACATATCTGTATCTCAAAAACTATTCGCCTAAATATAATGATATACACATATTTGAAACCGTCTTTTTGAGCCCATCATGTTACGCTAAAATTTAACATAGGGTACAAAAAAAAAAGAGGCCTCATATCTCTGTAATAAAAAATAGCACAAACATGAAATGGGATGTATTCAAGTAGGCCCTGTCCCTGCAATTAACTGTCCAAACGGCATCTTTGTATCTATTACGGTTAGGGAGATACAAGGGGTGTTATAACTTAGCTGCCTCACCCTGTATATTAACGACAAAGGAGACAATCTGAGTAGCCCTATTAGATTGTTTGCAGATGATGCTGTCATTTGTCGTATTGTTAAGTCATCAGATGACCAAAAGAAATTGCAAAATGATTTAGATAAGATATCTGTATGGTGCGAAAAGTGGCAATTGACCCTGAATAAAGAAAAGTGTGAAGTTATTCATATGAGTACAAAAAGAAATCCACTAAATTTCGATTACACAGCAAATCACACAATTCTGAATGCTGTAAATTCAACTAAATACTTAGGGATTACAGTTACAAATAACCTAAATTGGAACGGTCACATAGATAATGTTGTGGGTAGAGCAAATCGAAAACTGCGATTCACTGGCAAGTGAAACAGGTCTACTAAAGAGACTGCGCTTACACCACACTTGTCCGGCCTATTCTGGAGTATTGCTGTGTGGTGTTGGATGCGCATCATGTGTGACTGACGGATGACATCGAAGAAGTTCAAAGAAGGAAGGCTCGTTTTGTACTATCGCGAAATAGGAGAGATAGTGCCACAGACATGATACGTGAATTGGAATGGCAATCATTAAAACAAAGGCGTCTTCTCATGAAATTTCAATCACCAGTTTTCTCCTCCGATTGCTCAAATGGCTCTAAGCACTATGGGATTTAACATCTGAGGTCATCAGTCTCCTTGACTTAGAACTACTGAGAGGCACCCACATGCCTTGCTCATACTGTGGCATCAAGCAGTCAGGCCTGCAAGATGAGTGGTCTGCCAAGCGAGTGGATTCATTCTTATTTATCGAGTAACATGAACTCTCGTACTCACAATTAAGTTACAAGTTATCCTCCTATATGATTAATACGCAACGGAAATACGCATCTGACTATCAGTAATTTACAGAACTCTGACTGTACACTACGCACTGGCAATACCACATTTTCTTTCTATTTTTATTTAACGGCTTTTGTCAACACGTGGCCACCGCACTGAATATGAATGACGCAAACATTATAAATTCGGGACATTATGACAACATACAATTCGAAGGAAAAGTCCAACAATCTTTTTCTTTTCACTATCTTATTTATTCCGATAAATTCTCTAACCTAAACACACAAATCCTATAACCTACAACAATAACACATGAGAAATTCCGCCCAGTGGGCATGGCTATACACTGGTGAATCTCTATATTATGGTCTCGTAATTATTTAACGCTACAGTGCACTTTCTGGATAGGATGGTGGATCTTTTATTATTTCTCACACTTCGACTCTCACAATCATCATCACGAAACTATCCTCCAGACCGAGCAGTACAGAAGGAACAAGCATAACCCACTAATCTTTTGAAACTACCTTGCTACTCTCCCATGCAAACCACACATACCCAAATTACATGACATACACCACACTACGACATGAAATACAAAACACTAAATAGTCACAACATTATCACTTTCAGCTTTCCCACTTCAATTAGTATTTATCCCAGTTTCACACGACACTGCCCCACTTTGTAATTCTACTTTCCTACTATGAACTCTGGAGATATTTGCACGTCTTCCTGTGCAATGCAAGCCAAGTGGCGTTGCTGGATAGACGGCCAACTCACCTTGCTTCTCTCTCAGAGTTTGAATCTAGCGTCACATGGAACCATATCACGCAAAGTAATATTAAGAACGTATTCATCACACACGCGAGTCCTTAACTGATACCATGGACGAGTACTTCTCTTTATCTTTTGTCTCATACACAGTTTGAGACTCACACAGTACTCACCACGTGGAAGTACTCGTCTCTAATATCAAGTCCTGCACACGCCATTTCTTAAATATTTCAACTTATGGTACACACGCTATTTCTTAAATATTTCAACTTATTGTACACACGCTAGTAATTCAGCTTAACTTAAGCACACGGAAGTATTTCAACTTATTGCTACACGTGGTTTCATTGTGACCATTGGTCACTTCCGAAGATTACTACAATCCCATTAATATTACCTGCCTGACATTTAATTCTCCCCACAAAAGTTCCTGAAATAGATAAATTATTATTTCAAACTGCTCTTAAATATTCCACATGCATACCATGTCTCCACTCTTTCGTCATTACGGAGCACAACTAAAACAGGTCCTAACAGCACAAGATCCAGCGGCAGAGTGCTGAAACATGGCTGTTCTCTAGGTCCTCTCACACCTCTGTCGAAGTGAGGGAGCACCTTGCTACCGTATTGGTCAGCCACATTTCAGGCGCTCAAAGCTCAGGTAAATTTCATCTCTTTGGTCCCACCAAAGGTGGCCAAAGGATCGTCTCAAAGATGATGATATATTCACATTCACTATCTGCGGTTAGCAGACGACCATATATTCATTCATTTCACAAATCTCACCAAAGTGGATGTAGGGATTTACTTTGTGGGAGTGCACATGTGATCAATTAAATAAATAAATTGTCATTCCTTCCCACACTGGTATCCGGCTTCGCTGTATTAATTGAAATTGAGTTATTTTACAAAAAAAAGTGTTGTTCTGACAAAAATATTGAAGTATGTTGTACCTATTTTCAATGTTGGGCGGTACTGTACCCTTTCACCACCGGCTACCCATGCAGAAAAAAATGGCACGGTACTATTCTTGCAATGCGAGGGTAGTTCCGAACATTTTTTTAAGAAAACCGTATTAGAACAATCGTAGCAAGTCATCAAAATAACCAGGAGGAGACCTTAGCCCCTGGTGACCTCAAATAAACGACCAAATGCTGTTACTTTACCAAATTATTGACACAGTTGTTGCATTATTGTACTCTCCACAATCCGGAGTAACGTACACATACAAATTTACATCAATCCAAATGACAAATAAAACATTACATCATACAGATAAAAAATAATGGTGAGATAAAAATTTGCTTAGTTACCGGGATCTCCGTTATTTTTAGGAGTAATCCAAACTTCACGAATTCTATGACAAATAAAGAAAAATACTAATTGTACTCATGAAATTTTAAATAGCTCACCGTCCAAACACAGAGCAAGTAATCCGACATTCATAAATTGCGGGGTAAAAACCTTTACACAGCAAAGACTAAATACAAAACAAAACCAACAAAAGAAAAAATTGTGTACACTAGTTCCACGTACAATGTCAGGCTCCATACCATTACTCTAAAATATACATCAAACCTACAGAGAAATAAAACTGAGAAGAAAAACAATTAAATATACCACAAGTTACATACTGATTACGTAATATAGTCAACCTAAGACATCATGTCATACCTCGTTAACTATCATCACTTAAGCAATTGCCACCACTACTCGACTGTGAGTTTAACCTTATCCTTGTCCACATGTGCAAATACCTGCTGCTGAGCCAGTCAGTCCATCAACTTTGATCAATACACGCAGTAAATAGTTTAGCAATAAGTGCTTGAATCCACCAGTAGCTCTCGTATCTTACTCTACTGCTCATTTCTCTGTTGTTACACATTTGGACGACAAGAACTTGCATTTCGACTAGCCTTCGTTATACTTTAATGTGAAATATCACCACTGTGATAATGAAAATAAGTGGCTTCAGTCAACACACCAACAAGATCATTACTGTCCACGACATCAAAATACATCAGTTAATTCCGATATTTGTTGTGCAATGCAAACTCTTGTCCCCTGTGACAACCTTACTGATCTATGCAACAAGAGCCGCTACGTTAGTATTACGCCACTGGCTAATAATTAAAGCATCATTGTACCAAATATTCTAATAAACATGCTACGTGCACTTGATAACCCAGAACAAACAAGAAAAAAACACTAACTATTCTAAACACAAATGTTAATGAAATACAATTACACTTGCTGTCCCTTCAGGAATGAAACTTATAAAAAAAATTTACACAATTACAAGTACAAATACATTATTCCCTATCTTGTGAGTCACACGGAATCATTTCATTCTGTGATTTTCTTGGGGTCTAAAAAGTTGCTGACAGGTTCCCTAGAAACACTGTCTCAGTGTCAAAGCTCTCCCATGGTTACCTGGACGATAGTCTTTAAGTCACTCAAATCGGCATTTTGAACACGCACTGAACAGTAAACTGTATCTCACATTAACCACAAATGTCATAGTCACTCTCAGAGTACCATCCACACAAATCTGGTCGTCCAGAAATGGCCCTACAACTACTATTACCCACGGTTCTGTCCTTTCAGTTCATGGTGTAATTAAAAGTCGTAAGTTCCAACAAACAGCACTTATTCCCGCACCAATTAAAGAAATGTCTCCCACTACAAACGCAAATGTCAATGTCCCACTCTATTTTCTTGCGTTCATACAATAATTAGTGACCAAACGACAACTGTCCTCTTTAAGTATACCAAACGTCCCACATGCAATTCACAAAGCACACTTAACAAGTCACTGCCAAAAGTTTATGGATCCCACCGTTCAGTGGTCAAGACAAAACAAAACGATCGTCCTGTCTGCTAAAGACAAAATCTTTTCCACTACTCACAACGTGGAAACACCAGTCCTTCACTTTCCACCTTATGGAGATGTAACGAGCAGTCATCTTGTTTCACGGCTCCACAGTCCAGTACTAGTTAATAGTTGCTGGTAAAAAAATGCCCGCTGGGCTCTGCCGCGCGTCGTTCATTCTGCCGTCGCTCCGCCGTTGAGCAGAAGAAACCACCCGCTGTTGCCTCCGCGGGATACTTTCCCCAGTCGTAAGGGTGGCGGAACTTGTGAATGGCCAGTGGTACGTGCGTGTCGCCCCAGGCCATTGACCTGCAGTAGCGGGCGCGTGGAGTGTACCCCAACCGGCAGTGGAGTGGGGAGTGCCGCGGTTCTGTTGCCAACGTCTGCTTGGCTTATGTCGTACGGGCGTGTTCGGTGTAGCCCCGCAGCGCTACGACACCCAATCAGTCAGACCCTTCCGTGCATCTCGCAACATTACAGACAAAAGGATATTCTTACAGTATTTAAATACTCATTGAATACATGTATGATCTATTAGATACATTGGTAATAAAAGAATCTTTGTTCTAAAAAAACATAAAATCATACACCCTAGTTTTCTACACATACATCAACATTTATCTCTATTCTATATACAGCCCACACTTGTGCTATTGATTGTACCTGTCGTCCCTCATACAAAACATGAAAGTATAAAAAAAACAAAAGGAATAATAAACAATCTATACATCTCATAATTACAATATCAAATAGTAGGCTACTCTAACATCCTATCACAGTGAAAATATTAGAAACTGTTTATTCTAAAACTACAATATACAGTGAACCTTTGTGCTTGTGACAGACTGAAATTAATACCCCTTGAAAGTGTTCTAACAAGAAAATAAGAAATAATCTACACAGCTCACAATTACCTACCAAATGTTGTTAAATAGTAAACTACTTTAACATCCTAACACAATAAACATTTTAGAAACTGATGACTCTAAATCTACAACGTACAATGCACCTTTGTGCTTGTGACAGACTGAAATTAGTATCTTTTTATATATTTTACCTTTTTATTATATATAACAACATTTCTAGGACATGTATGAACCATCCACATGATGTCAGATCCTGACCTGCCATCGAGGTTCATCCAAATCAAACAATACACAATAATGTTTTAGTTACGGATCGGTAGCATCCCCTTTACAGGAGTGTGCGCATTGATCACACTACTCTACGACTCTCACTCACCAGACATCACATTTTCCTTCTCATTCAATCCATTAATACACTAACAGAATAGGTCTAGAAGTCAGCTAACCTTAACACCACCACACTCACGACAACATACCATACATTTGCTCCCTTATACTCAACCACATAACACATGAAGCTGCTTCGGAGATAGCTTTCCATTCTCCGAATTCGTCCTTTCACTCTGGCACCTCTCTCCATCGGCTTACCTCCGCATTCACTTTACCGATTATTCATCCTGCTAAATATCAACTTAGAATTGCGACATTTCATCTAAGAACAAAAAATACACAAATTATTCATCCCGCAAAATAACTGTACACATTCTTAGCACCGTTTTGATTAGTTATACTGGTACCAGGCTTCAACAACAACAACAACAAAAAAATTTTTTTTTCACATAGCAACTGTTATGGTAAGAATTAGATTTACACTTATATTACATCTTACGTCAGTATTCCACAACGTTCACCATCTGGATCTCATACTCCCTTTATGTCCTTTCACATTGTGCAGTTGTCCTCATCTCTTCATTCGTATTTCGGCTCTCCGTCCGTCCATTACTCCATCATTTCCTGGTCTTCCTTCGCCATTGGCATCAATCTCTATTGCAGCATACACAGGCCTCTCTGTAACATACATCTAAGACATCTCCACATTATTAATTCTACTCACCTTTATTTACCACTGTTTCATCACGTTGAATCTCTATTTATTAATCACACTGCTTCACGTTGCTTCTCTCCTTAAATATCACCCTTATCCACCACTATTTATCACGTCGCTTCTCTATCTACCATCTTTATCCACTCATTAATCATCACGTCATTTCAGCTTGATCCTTATTCATATGACAAAAAATACGTACATACACCACTCTGTCGACTCCTGTTCATGGCTCATTCGACCAGTCTATTCCGTCATACTTCCTGACATCCCGCCTGACGATTTTACCCTGCACAACGTTACACACCGCAAATAAATACACTGACTATCTACCATAACTTGCCTACTTTCGATCTATCCTTAACTTTTCCATAATTTGAGGTTACAAATGTGATGAAGCCCACGAGATTGTTTTCCCTTGATCGTCTCCATCAGTACAGCATTTTCATGGACAATCCGCCTCACTCTGAATGGCCCACTATACACAGCAAAGAAATTGCTAGTTAGGAATCTGTGCTTACATGAAAATTAAATGTGTGCAGAGAATATACAAGCTGGGAGAAATGGGCAGCCCAAGTGTTAGAAACTTAGGTGCTAGTGGCCTCTTTCCCTAACACTAGATTTAGAACAACCATACGCATCACTTTATTATAACTGTCACTATGACAATGACATACTACCGATCAGATGGCAGCTAATCTAAAAACTTCGGTCACAATGTTGACTTTTTACATTACATGTTAAGTACCTGCAATAGTCAAATCGCACCAATTATACTGGACTCATTGGCATTATTACATAACATTTTAGCAACTGGTTTCTTTGAGGAAACAGTCCTTTTACTTTACTGTTCGAAATAAAAATTTGCAAATTTTGCTCTGAGAGACCAGCCTAACAGATGCCATTACTGGTGTTTTATTCTCTGATCAGAAGTATGGTATTTGCATTCCTACATATCAGTAGAGTCTGTCTGTTACATAGACAATTTTCAGTGCCAGCTGCATGTGTTTCAAGGCAAGATGCTAAGGGCTGATATGTTGGATTAGTTTCTCCTATCCTTCAATCCATTATGACAAGAATGAAATGCCAGGATTCCATGCTCTCCTGTCATTCTGATAGCTTCTGCCGTTCCTATCCTCGACACTATCTGACCTATGAGTCGTGTCTCCGTTCACGATATTGCTCTCATTACCCAGTTCCTGTAACAAGTGCTGAAATGACGCGGAATCGTCTAAGCCCCTGCCTGCTATCACTATATCTCTGCGCAATCTCACTGGCAACTTCGTTATAGAGAACCAAATGAACTCCCCAGGTTCGTATGGCACATCTAAATACCTATTTCGTCTCAGGATTTCCTGATAGCACGACACTGGATCTCTTATACCACCTTCGTTACAATTTGGCATCATCAATATGTTTTGCTTAACCTGGTCCTGCTTACTTTTCGACCAGAATTCATTTAAAAACTTGTCACAAAATATCTCGTAGCTACTACAGTCTTTAATAACTTCCTGCATTTTCGCTCTAGCCTCGTCCCTCAAATGGTTACACACAAACTTCATTTTGAGGAGCGGTCCCCACGATGAAGGTAATGAATCGTGAAATTGAGACAGCCTTGGACTATACCCAGTTGGGTTTGCCACCTGCTTAATCCGACACAACCGTTCTTCTAACTCTCTGAGTTCGTCTTCCTCTTTCTGCCTATTTTCGTTTTTTGAATTTATCTCACTCTCCCTCTGCAGTCTACCTGGTGGTGTTTCACCTTCGCTTCTGCACGCTAATTGCAACTGTGCTAGTTCTTCCCTATGTTTCCTATTGGTTTCTAATTGTGCCTCTTTAAACTGTAATAGTGATTGTATCTCCTCCTGGTCGGCATAAACCTCTCGCTGCGTACTGTCAGAACCTGTCTCGCCTCTTATACTGAGCTTTTCTACATCTGCACTAATCGTATTCATTCTGACCACTACCTCTTTGATTCGCTCATCCGGCAACACGTCCCTACGTTCAGTAGTATCACTCTTTATTGCAAATACTTGTACCTCCAAATTATTAGCTTTTTCTTTCACGGCGTCACATACTTGCTTCAACGCACCCAGATTCTTCTCCCCCCTCATCTAACCGATTATTAACTGCGGGCAGACACTCATCGATAACTGTGTGTAGCTTCGTCATTGACTCTTTATTTCCCTTATCCACCGCTTCCAATCTTTCCTTTTTATCTATGTCCATCGCTTCCCATTTTTCCTTATACGCTTCCCATCTTTCCTTATTATCTTTATCAATCGCTTCCAATCTTTCCTTATTATCTCTATCCATCGCATCCAAATATTTCCTTCAACTCCCTATCTCTCTCCTTATTATCTCTATCCATCCTCTGTAAAAACTGCAGTAGCATATTGTCATTTGCTACTCTCGACGTGCTCACCTCGTTCGCCTGTGAAACGGTAGCTTCGCTAAGGGTAGCTTCACTTTCACTACATACCTGACCTAGTCCCGGCTCGCCCGCGTCGTCGGGAAAAGCCCCCGTTTGTGGACAAAGCCCGTCGCATAAAGGATCACCTAGCCACGGTCCGCTGAACAATTCAGCCCCTTCCGAGTGTTTGTCGTTCTCGCTCCTTAACCCATGGTCAACAGCTACTTCCTGCTGCACTGCTACGTTCACGCCAGAATCGCTATTCTCCATGGTGACTACATTTTTCGACTGCGACCTAGTTACTACGGACATTACGCAAAAAAAATTATACAACGATCTTCCAGCCTTGGACGATATAGCAATTAATTACATAAAAAAATAAAAGATCCTCACCAATCCAGAAAGAAATTGCAAACAGAAAAAAATTTTACTTCTTAGCGCTGTCACAATATATTCCATCAAAAAATAAAAAAAATCTTAACAGCAAACCCTAACAGCAGAATATCCTGGCAGAGAATATCTTGGCAGGGTCGAAATTATGAGAGGCACCCACATGCCTTGCTCATACTGTGGCATCAAGCAGTAAGGCCTGCAAGATGAGTGGTCTGCCAAGCGAGTGGATTCATTCTTATTTATCGAGTAACATGAACTCTCGTACTCACAATTAAGTTACAAGTTATCCTCCTATATGATTAATACGCAACGGAAACACGCATCTGACTATCAGTAATTTACAGAACTCTGACTGTACACTACGCACTGGCAATACCACATTTTCTTTCTATTTTTATTTAACGGCTTTTGTCAACACGTGGCCACCGCACTGGATATGAATGGCGCACACATTATAAATTCGGGACATTATGACAACATACAATTCGAAGGAAAAGTCCAACAATCTTTTTCTTTTCACTGTCTTATTTATTCCGATAAATTCTCTAACCTAAAAACACAAATTCTATAACCTACAACAATCACACATGAGAAATTCCGCCCAGTGGGCATGGCTATACATTGGTGAATCTCTATATTATGGTCACGTAATTATTTAACGCTACAGTGCACTTTCTGGATAGGATGGTGGATTTTTTATTATTTCTCACACTTCGACTCTCACAATCATCATCATGAAACTATCCTCCAGACCGAGCAGTACAGAAGGAACAAGCATAACCCACTAATCTTTTAAAACTACCTTGCTACTCTCCCATGCAAACCACACATACCCAAATTACATGACATACACCACACTACGACATGAAATACAAAACACTAAATAGTCACAACATTATCACTTTCAGCTTTCTCACTTCAATTAGTATTTATCCCAGTTTCACACGACACTGCCACACTTTGTAATTCTACTTTCCTACTATGAACTCTGGAGATATTTGCACGTCTTCCTGTGCAATGCAAGCCAAGTGGCGTTGCTGGATAGACGGCCAACTCACCTTGCTTCTCTCTCAGAGTTTGAATCTAGCGTCACATGGAACAATATCACGCAAAGTAATATTAAGAACGTATTCATCACACATGCGAGGCCTCAACTGATACCATGGACGAGTACTTCTCTTTATCTTTTGTCTCATACACAGTTTGAGACTCACACAGTACTCACCACGTGGAAGTACTCGTCTCTAATATCAAGTCCTGCACACGCCATTTCTTAAATATTTCAACTTATGGTACACACGCTATTTCTTAAATATTTCAACTTATTGTACACATGCTAGTAATTCAGCTTAACTTAAGCACATGGAAGTATTTCAACTTATTGCTACACGTGGTTTCATTGTGACCGTTGGTCACTTCCGAAGATTACTACAATCCCATTAATATTACCTGCCTGACATTTAATTCTCCCCACAAAAGTTCCTGAAATAGATAAATTATTATTTCAAACTGCTCTTAAATATTCCACATGCATACCATGTCTCCACTCTTTCGTCATTACGGAGCACAACTAAAACAGGTCTTAACAGCACAAGATCCAGCGGCAGAGTGCTGAAACATGGCTGTTCTCTAGGTCCTCTCACACCTCTGTCGAAGTGGGGGAGCACCTTGCTACCGTATTGGTCAGCCATATTTCAGGCGCTCAAAGCTCAGGTAAATTTCATCTCTTTGGTCCCACCAAAGGTGGCCAAAGGATCGTCTCAAAGATGATGATATATTCACATTCACTATCTGTGGTTAGCAGACGACCATACATTCATTCATTTCACAGATCTCACCAAACTGGATGTAGTGATTTACTTTGTGGGATTGCACATGTGATCAATTAAATAACTAAATTGTCATTCCTTCCCACACTGGTATCCGGCTTCGCTGTATTAATTGAAATTGAGTTATTTTACAAATAAAATGTGTTGTTCTGACAAAAATATTGGAGTATGTTGTACCTATTTTCAATGTCGGGCGGTACTGTACCCTTTCACTACTTAAACCTAACTAACCTAAGGACATCACATACATCCATGCCCGATGCAGGATTCGAACCCACGACCGTAGCAGCAGTGCGGTTCCGGACTGAAGCATCTAGAACCTCTCGACCACAGCGGCCGGCCTTCCGATTGCGAAAACATTCTGTTGACACCCACCTACATAGGAAGAAATGATCATCACGATAAAATAAGAGAAATCAGGGCTCGCACAGAAAAATTTAAGTGCTCGTTTTTCCCGCGCGCCGTTCGAGAGTGGAATGGTAGAGAGACAGCGTTTTTCCCGCGCGCCGTTCGAGAGTGGAATGGTAGAGAGACAGCTTCAAGGTGGTTCATTGAACCCTCTGCCAGGCACTTCGTTGTGAATGGCGTGGATGTAGATGAATGACATTGTCACATCTAAAATGTCTGCAAAAATATGCCACTAAAACAAAAATGCAATTTTTGTATCAAGTGTCACAATGTTATTTACACACACACAATAAAACACACACACACACAAGAAAACACACACACACACGGGCATGTATCAAAACTGATGTCTAAAACATGAGTGTGCCCCTATTCTAAGCATGCAGTTGAGATTCCATTTTTAAGGTCTAAATGAAGCATGAACTAAAACGAAACTGAATAATCCTGTAACTGCCTAAAAGACAAGTTGGCTGAAATACTATGCTAAGCAAGTGAACACACAAACAAATTGGCAGTCTGAATTACTGTCAGCTACAAGAACAATGCAGTTAATGTGATTCCAAGCCTAAATGAGTGCATGAACAAAAACAAATCTGAACATAGACGATTCTACAGGAAGAAAATAACAACAAATACAATGTGTATGTCAACTGTCACAATCATATTTTCCCGGCCATCGGACAGGCTTTTGCTTTTTATTACGTTTGATCTAGGCATACTTTATGTTGTGTACAAAAACGAACTTTTGAGGAAGGGTACGACGTTTACCGGTCTGAACTGTGGTGCCAAGGCTCTCTAAAACTTTTACGGGCTCTATTTTCATAATCAACTACTAAATAAGACCAAAATCCAATCTAATGTTCCGAAATACGACATACATACACACAGCGTAGCCGAAGACAAACGAAATGACCAAAAAGTATTTTAGGTGGTGAAGAAGGTATTTTGTCGAGATCTTTATTCCACTGTGAGATTCGAATTACATATTTTCGTAATACACCAACTTCATAGTGTTACGCAAACAAGATGTAAAGAGGACCAAAGAGAATTGTGGAGCAAGGCTCCACACAGAGAGATGAAAGTTCGACATCTCTATGTCCCAGAGAACTCCGATTGCGTATGAAAATTCTATATTGGCACCAAAATAAAATTATTTACCAAAATAAGTGAAGATTTTAAGTACTAAAATACCCACAGTTCGCTTTTCATGATACAGAAGTCTTTGCACCGACAAAACATGTACGATTTCAAGCAAACAACATACATAGCGCTGCCACCATAACTTAATTGTTCTATGAGATTGAAAAACTACACGTGGTTTGCATATTGCACTAGTGATAAAACTTACAGGTTAAGGTACACTGCCGATGACCAAACTTTGATTGCTGCATCACGCTTTGCAAGCACAAATGACCCTCAAATTAAATATTCCCATAGCTAAATTGTTTGTACTACTTAACAAAATACATGTGGCTCGCTTGTTGCATTACTGATTTAAATTACAGGCCTATGAGCTTAATTAGATCATTGTAAAGAAAGGATGACACATAAAAATGGTTCTGTAACTTTACAAAACCAACACTGGCAGTACTATTGATCTAACTTACTTTTAATGTGCACTTATTGGCGAAAATAGTTTGATCTTTGTACCAAAGTAAACAATGTTATTCCAATGTCTACACTTGTCAAAAATTCGTCTTTGTTCACCTAAACCTCATATCATTATAGTTTTCCCCACACGCAAAGTTTTTAACTTCATTTTGCAATCCATAAGTCTGTCATATTCTGCTGATAATGCTAAATGATGCTGTGACGCAGTGGAAACTGCATGGCAGAACCATGAAATAGCATACTGATCAGTAGTAATACACATTCGTATAAGTAAGAAATGAGGCTCGTTTTGCATTTGGTTAACCACCTTCAAAGACAGACAAGCATCATAGCAACCCCATCCTAGAAGATTAACTTTATCTTGCAGTATAAACGTTTGTCATCTTCTGCTATTACACAATGGTGCCTACATGACACCTTGCCCTATTCGTAGGCATTTTACAGAAAATATGTAACGAATCATCCTGTACATTGTCATGTTTCAGTAAAACTATAACAAATTCTCCTCATGTTACAATAAGAACATCACAAATTACCCTATTTGTTACTGCAAAATTGTATCAAATGTGCCCCATGTTAGAGCAAAAATGTAACAAATCACCCCCATGTTCCCCCCAGGTTCCATACACTGCGTTTAAAGTAATCCATAAGTCTTGGTGGTTCTTTTTCCAATGGGGAGGCGGGAGCATAACACAACAGGATTTTATTTTAGGACGAGTGATTTGTGAATTTCCCACCACTTTACACTTACGACAGGATTCAATACTTACCGCAGGTGACCCGTCGACCATGCAGGCTTTCCCATTGAACTATTACATCACGGAAAAGCACAGTAGGGCAAGTGGTCATCCTGGGTTCTCTGCTTAGCATAAGTGGCCATCTTAAACTTTCGAATTTACTTCCAATAGGACAGTTATACATTTTGATATTTTTGTTCTTCCCACCAATTTATACTTACGACAATTGGGCAGTTTTTTAATTTCCTACCGTTTTATGCCCAGGGAAATTTCTGCTGTGAAGCCAGAGAGGTGTGGAATGAGTGGGGAAAAAAATAGGGCAATGGTGCATGATGTCGTCGGATGATATCATTCGAAATCTAGCAAAAATGCATGTCGCCAATTCGCACACTATTCAGCATCCCTCGACATAGAGGTCGGTTTAGTAAGCCTCAAGTTTACATTTATGAAGGACTGGGGCACCAACGAGTTTCCAGCTCGAAAATCCCAGTTTCCCGAAACCTGTACCAGGTATAGATGAATAAATTAGTTAAACGTATGAACTATTTGATTTAGGATCACATAAGCTACGTAATGGTAGTAAAAAGAGTTAATAATGTGAGACATTTTGTGGTTTTGGAATATGTGGTCCTTAAATATCCAAACCAGGCATGAACTGCTCAGTTACGTATTATTTTTCCGAATAGAGGAGCTACCTATAAAATTATAATCATAGGAAGAAGGGTGAGGGCAGACTAATAAAATTGAACTTGTATGGTGTATGTATTCATCGTCTTTGTTTCATCCTATTCTTCTTGACTCCGTGATATGATTTTTAAACGTCTTATCTGCATATGTACTGTGTCACAAAATGTTTCAAGTGAGGAGACGCAAGAATCGGAACTTGGTTCAAATGGCTCTGAGCACTATGGGACTCAACTGCTGAGGTCATTAGTCCCCTAGAACTTAGAACTAGTTAAACCTAACTAACCTAAGGACATCACAAACATCCATGCCCGAGGCAGGATTCGAACCTGCGACCGTAGCGGTCTTGCGGTTCCAGACTGCAGCGCCTTTAACCGCTAGACCACCGCGGCCGGCAATCGGAACTATCAGGAGGTGTGTCATAATTAATGGTAAGCTACTACAAATGTACACAACTGCATGCGAGTGTGACCGTAATTAATGTGATTTTACATAAACTGGCATTTCGCAGTTTTCTTAACTGATTATGCCAAATATGGGCAAATTATTTACTTTTCTTGCTTGTTTTACGCTTAATAATGAGAGAAAGGTCAATAGGAAAACGATTTCCCCGTAGAGATACACTTATCATGCTTTTATTTTCTCTTGTTCAGTGATCAAATATTAAATAAACGGCAATGAGAACTTGGACGTAGTAATATTTCTTAGTTGTTTAACGGGAGCTAAACGATTATCGCAGCTAAAGTCACGGTTTACGTGTTACGACACTGTCGCTGTGTTGATAATGTTTTCTCGTCACAATGACGCAGTCGCGAGGCGCACACGGCGAGATATACGTACACCGTGTCCTTATTAGTAACGGGCTCTGTGGAGTTCCGTCAGGCCAACAAGAAAAGTAACAAATTATCCTTTGCGCAGGACATCATTAGTCATTTTTGTGGATATACTACCTACGACAGTGTCCATACAATGCCTGCATATTAGTTACATTGTTAACAAGGATGGATGGAAGTGGAATCGTTCTTGTTAGATGAAGAGAACCACGCTAGCGAGAACACATTTGCGGGAGTGGAAAACTACTGCCTCACGTGGAACGCACTGTCGGTGACTCGAATTCTAAGGAACTATCGTTATTTGCTGCTGTAAAATTGTATTTTTGTGTACAGGAATGATTTTTCCTCCTCTTCTCGTGGCTGAAGTCATACATATTCTCCAAAACTACTACAGTAGTGGCTGTACATACATCTTCCACTCAAACGATTGTTTTCACTCTGGTAAGTAAATATCTCTACGCAGTGTAAGTGGACACTCATAGATTTCTGCAGTACTTTCAAGCAGTTGTGACACAGGCAGAGATCTCAGGATCGTTCTTTGAAAAACTGATAGCGAAGCTACAAATGGAGCCTTCATACATGCGAATGAGTGTCACTGATTCAGTCATGTTTTGGAGAGCTATGCACGCACGCTCTTATTCTGTGATATTCAAATTGTTAAATAACTTATTTATGAATCAACCGAAAACAAGCGTGAGAACTATGATTTGTAAATAGATGTAGACAGTTTACTATTCTCAGCGCCTACAAACATAATGTTTCATTAAACTGATATGTGCGCATAAAGGCGCTAAAATAATTAATCGCAAGAAGGGCACGTTATGACAGTTCGAACGCGTTGAGCAGATGCGTACAACATTCGTAGGAACCGGAAAATGAGCAGCAATCAACTGCTGGAGTGTTCCAAGATGAACCGGGACCAGCTGAAGTTGTTCGTTAAGGAAGTGCTTCCAAGAAAAGATCACTGCTTCCCTTCGTTACGCAGGAAATGTTACCAACCTTACTTAGAAGACCGAAGAACAGTTAATGCTGAATGGTATACGATAATTTGTTTGGCATCGATGCAATCAGGAAGAACAACCGAAAACGTGGCATCATTCTTCATCATTACAACGACAGCACATCAAAGACTTGATTATTTGACGAATAAAGACATTGTCGGTTTCAATTGCTTTACACAGTCCAGTAATATTACTGTGACCACAGCCTACATTCGACGTGAACGTGAAATAACCACTCGCAGACGGCAGGCGGCATCACTATCAGTGGAAGGTACACGTATACAGGGTGTTACAAAAAGGTACGGCCAAACTTTCAGGAAACATTCCTGACACACAAATAAAGAAAAGATGTTATGTGGACATGTGTCCGGAAACACTTAATTTCCATGTTAGAGCTCATTTTAGTTTCGTCAGTGTGTACTGTACTTCCTCGATTCACCGCCAGTTGGTCCAATTGAAGGAAGGTATTGTTGACTTCGGTGCTTGTGTTGACATGCGACTCATTGCTCTACAGTACTAGCATCAAGCACATCTGTACGTAGCATCAACAGGTTCAAATGGCTCTGAGCACTATGGGACTTAACATCTATGGTCATCAGTCCCCTAGAACTTAGAACTACTTAAACCTAACTAACCTAAGGACAGCACACAACACCCAGTCATCACGAGGCAGAGAAAATCCCTGACCCCGCCGGGAATCGAACCCGGGAACCCGGAGCATCAACAGGTTAGTGTTCATCACGTACGTGGTTTTGCAGTCAGTGCAATGTTTACAAATGTGGAGTTGGCAGATGCCCATTTGATGTATGGATTAGCACGGGGCAATAGCCGTGGCGCGGTACGTTTGTATCGAGACAGATTTCCAGAACGAAGGTGTCCCGACAGGAAGACGTTCGAAGCAATTGATCGGCGTCTTAGGGAGCACGGAACATTCCAGCCTATGACTCGCGACTGGGGAAGACCTAGAACGACGAGGACACCTGCAATGTACGAGGCAATTCTTCGTGCAGCTGACGATAACCCTAATGTCAGCGTCAGAGAAGTTGCTGCTGTACAAGGTAACGTTGACCACGTCGCTGTATGGAGAGTGCTACGGGATATCCAGTTGTTTCCGTACCATGTACAGCGTGTGCAGGCACTATCAGCAGCTGATTGGCCTCCACGGGTACACTTCTGCGAATGGTTCATCCAACAATGGGTCAATCCTCATTTCAGTGCAAATGTTCTCTTTACGGATGAGGCTTCATTCCAACGTGATCAAATTGTAAATTTTCACAATCAACATGTGTGGGCTGACGAGAATCCGCACGCAATTGTGCAATCATGTCATCAACACAGATTTTCTGTGAACGTTTGGGCAGACATTGTTGGTGATGTCTCGATTAGGCCCCATGTTCTTCCACCTACGCTCAATAGAGCACGTTATCATGATTTCATATGGGATACTCTACCTGTGCTGCTAGAACACGTGCCTTTACAAGTACGGCACAACATGTGGTTCATGCACGATGGAGCTCCTGCACATTTCAGTCGAAGTGTTCGTACGATTCTCAACAACAGATTCGGTGACCGATGGATTGGTAGAGGCGGACCAATTCCATGGCCTACACGCTCTCCTGACCTCAACCCTCTTGACTTTCATTTGTGGGGGCATTTGAAAGCTCTTGTCTACGGAACCCCGGTACCAAATGTAGAGGCTCTTCGTGTTCGTATTGTGGACGGCTGTGATACAATAAGCCATTCTCCAGGGCTGCATCAGCGCATCAGGGATTCCATGCGACGGAGGGTGGATGCATGTATCCTCGCTGACGGAGGACATTTTGAACATTTCCTGTAACAAAGTGTTTGAAGTCACGCTGGTACGTTCTGTTGCTGTGTATTTCCATTCCATGATTAATGTGATTTGAAGAGAAGTAATAAAATGAGCTCTAACATGGAAAGTAAGCGTTTCCGGACACATGTCCAAATAACATATTTTCTTTCTTTGTGTGTGAGGAATGTGTCCTGAAAGTTTGGCCGTACCTTTTTGTAACACCCTGTATAAAGCGTGTCAAGGGGTTGTAGAAAACAGTACAGTCCCTGTCGTAATGCCGAAACGAAGAGATTTATCTCATTGGCTTTCTGGAGAAGGGTTGAAGCATTTCCGAAATGGCTAAGTTTGTGAAATGTCCACGTACCACTGTGGCTAAACCGAGGCAACTGTGGTGCACTACAGGCTATACTCGTAGATGCCAGAGATGTGTTCAGGCGAACAGATGTGCAACTGTTTAGCGACTAACCACCCAAATGAACCAAGGGGCCACCAACAATGTCTCCTCACCGGCTGTTCAGCGAACGTTGCTGCGTATGGGCCTCCATAGCTGGTGCCTTGTTCATGCAACCATTTTGACTGCTGCTCATTGGCGACTAAGGCTGAAATTCACACGCCAGTACCGCAACTGGATGTCCACTGCGTGGAGACAGGTGGCCTTTTCAGATGAATCACGATTTATGCTCCATCAGACAGATGGCCGTTGACATGTACGGGCCTGCACCAATAATTGGAAGGGCCCAGGTCGTAGGAGAGAGCGTTATGGCTTGAGGAATGTTTTCGTGATTTTCCATGGGTGATCTCGTCATTCTTAAGACACAATGTATCAACTGAAGTATTCATCTATCCTTGGTGATCATGTCCATCCCTAGATGCAGTTGGTTTTTTGCTTGGCACGATGAAATGTACTAGCAGTACAATTCAACATATCACACAGCTCACAGTGTACATGCGTGGTTAGGTGAGCACTCCCCGGATTTAAACCCAACCGAGATTGTGTGGGATCATCATCATCGGGCTGTTTGCGCCTCAACCGAGAAACCTAGCGCAGCTGTCCACAGCACTGGAGTCGAAACGGTTCCACATCTCGTCGGTACCTTCCAGAACCTCAGTGACTGTCTTCCTGAATGTCCGTGAAGCAAATGTGGTTGGTTGGCCATGCTTTTGACAGGCGATCACATTAATATGACTGGACCGTGTGTCTTCTAACGACTTCCTTTACGTCAGACAAGCAACAAGTAGACTACGATTTGAGTATTTCAAGAAACTGCTGAATCGTTCCAAAACCATGTTTTTGTGTTACCAAAACCAGGAAGGGAAATTGTTTCCAGAATTAGTTCGAACGCACGCAAAGGTGCATAAAATTTAAAGGCAAATATTTTAGAAATTAGTTGTACCAAAAAAATATTTTTCTTTAATTGTTTCTGAAAACGTAAACGCCGTTCTTCATGTGGGAGGGTTGCTGAGGATTATTGTTACCCTCTCACCTTGAACGGTAAAAATTAGGGACGGAATTATAGGGGTTAACCTCCTGTGGATGACAATACATATAGAAGTCGTGCCTGGCCTAAAATGAGTTGGCTGACCTTGTATACTAAGCTACTTCTCTCGATCATGAATGCATATGCCACCGTGGAGGTTAAATAGCTTAGTGTGCAGTGCCGTTATTGAAATTCACCTAAGTCGAAAACACGTTTTCCTCAGAAGCACTATTGCCTGGGGTAATCATGGCAACCGTATTTCATAAATAACAACGGCGTGAAATTGGTAGATTTGATGGGTGGGCAAACATCACTGACATCTAAATGGAGACATGCATGGAAACTTCAGGTCTGGATCCATTTTCATTACGTCAATGCTCAACTGCACGTTGCACCCCACATTATCCAGTCAATTCGGAGGTTCGAGAACGAATTTTCTGAACACACCCTGATGTTACTCCATCGAACACATCATGAAATGACTTGCTTGTAAACTTGTTGAAGATGAGATACAGTGAAAATTCAGTTTTGAATCGACTGGATTCCCAGGCAGAGGAATTGTGAGGATGGTTCTAAAAAAAGTTGTTCCACAAAATAATCGCGACAGAGTGAAAAACATCGAGGAAATTTTGTTGTTACACTTTTTTTGCAACATTTTATAGCCAGTTCGAGTCTTACTTCATGATAGCCCACAAGAAATTCTAAAAGTCGAAGTGAGGCGTAATTAAACATTAAAAAGGGCCGTAATCTTACATTCCCTGACCGGTTTCATACAAAGGCTCTTCAAGCAATAATGAGCACTCATTGGTTTCATACTTGTACATCTGTATGTATACTCTGAAAGATATGGAGGAAGGTGCAGTGAGTGTACGACAAACACAACCACCCCCCCTCCTCCTCCTCCTTCAATAGGCATAGGACAATGATTGGAGCATCTGCAACTGATAAATCAGTGAGTGAAAAACTTAAATTGAGTGCTGAGATAAATTTACAACAAATTATGAACGCAGCTCGTCGTAGACTAATGAAGGAGAAGAAAAACCCTGTAGCATGTTTAAAAAATTGCATCCAGTCAGTGGTGATAGCGGCTAAAAGTGCTTTGAAGCAGAAAGGCGCAAGAAGTTCTGTTAAAATGCTTAGGGTTCTGCCAGTATCTATGAAGCATTCCGCTTCAATTCCTGCACTTGCTGGCCTGTCAACAATGATATCGGTAAGAGGAGGGGCTGCGGTCATAGCTCGAACAATGAAGAATGCACAAAACACGGAGTAACAACCACAGGAGACTAAATGGCATAACAGGATGATGGAGGCTATAACTATCGGTAAAGGACTATATTTAAAACCACACAGGAAAGGGCTTGGAGTCTTCATAAAAAGAAAGTTCATAGAGATACCACTGGACAAGCAGCTTACAAAGATAGATCTGCTTAAATTCGTCAGAAACTCAAAATTCCAAGATATTGTGTAGTGGTTATGCGGAATACGTTGCTAAAGACGATGTAGAAATTCAAAAAAAAAATTAGTTTGCCGGCTTAGATTTTGCAGGAGAATATGGGACTCACTGTGTTGTGTATGTTAAAAAAAATCTAATACTTCGATTCAGCGATTTAAGACCAACAGAAGAATTATATCATTACTTTACCAACAAGAACCAGGTGTTCTAAATTTTCGACGCCACCAAGACTTGACTCATATTTCTGTGAACATTTCTGTTACTCCGTGTTTTGTACATTCTTCATTGTTCGAGCTATGACAGCAGCCCCTCCTCTTACCGTTGCATAAAACAAGCAGTATGCATATCACTGGATCAGCTAAGATGGAGATGTGATGTCATATCTCTAACTTTAAAAAAAAGGTTTGTCAGCATGAAGAGCAAACTACTTTTCTCCATTACATGTAAGCAAGGGGAGGTGGAGTATTGCATTGATCGGTGAGGAAACATACAACAGCACACCTAGTATCACCAAGGCAAATTATAAAGTCCATCTAGCAAGTGACAAAGTTGTGATAAAACCCCCTGTCCCACATGACAATGACGATTAGAATACATTTACGAACAATTTCTACAAAGCTTTGAGTTACATTCAGACGTTAATATTGTTTACAGCAGAAATGTACTAGGGCAAAATGTAAATTTTTCTCAACGTCCTCTCAAGCCAGTACCAAGCCACGGCAAGCCACGCCAATCAAAGCGACAAATAGGCAGAGGGCCGACACTGTGGAATGCAGAACAAACCCAGAAGAGACTGCCTCACCTTGCACAAGTGAGAAGCTTGAGTCTGTAAACTTAGCAGCATGACCTCACGAAGGAGAAGGCAACATATCATTATAACAGCACTGCTTGATTTCCTAAGAGAGAGTAAAAGTTTCAGAACACCTATCAGCCTGCTCATATGGCAGAAAAGCGACGAACTGAAGCCCTCAAAGCCATTCTTATGAAATAGAGGGGTGGTGAAGACCACTGATGCGCCCAGAAAAGTAGGCTACATTTACTCGTTGCTGGCATGACCTAATACCACTCACTCAAACCAGTAGTAATAAATACTCATGCTTCTGAGCCTTTGTCTGACTCTACAGGGTGGTCCATTGACCGTGACCGGGCCAAATATCTCACGAAATAAGCGTCAAACGAAAAAACTACGAAGAACGAAACTTGTCTAGCTTGAAGGGGCAAACCAGATGGCGCTATGGTTGGCCCGCTAGATGGCGCTGCCATAGGTCAAATGGATATCAACTGCGTTTTTTTTAAATAGGAACCCCAATTTTTTATTACATATTCGTGTAGTACTTAAAGAAATATGAATGTTTTAGTTGGACCACGTTTTTCGCTTTGTGATAGATGGCGCTGTAATAGTCACAAACATATGGCTCACAATTTTAGACGAGCAGTTGGTAACAGGTAGGTTTTTTAAATTAAAATACAGAACGTACGTACGTTTGAACATTTTATTTCGGTTGTTCCAATGTGATACATGTACCTTTGTGAACTTATCATTTCTGAGAACGCATGCTGTTACAGCGTGATTACCTGTAAATACCACATTAATGCAATAAATGCTCAAAATAATGTCCGTCAACCTCAGTGCATTTGGCAATACGTGTAACGACATTCCTCTCAACAGCGGGTAGTTCACCCTCCGTAATGTTCGCACATGTATTGACACTGCGCTGACGCGTGTTGTCAGCTGTTGTCGGTGGATCACGATAACAAATATCCTTCAACTTTCCCCACACAAAGAAATCCGGGGGCGTCAGATCCGGTGAATATGAGGGCCATGGTATGGTGCTTCGACGACCAATCCACCTGTCATGTTCCACTTGTCGCAGCCATCGTGGATTTTCCGTTGCCCAGTAGTGCATGTTATGCAGGTTTACATTACCGCTGTTGGTGAATGACGCTTCGTCTCTAAATAGAACGCGTGCAAAAAATCTGTCATCGTCCCGTAATTTCTCTTGTGCCCAGTGGCAGAACTGTACACGACGTTCAAAATCGTCGCCATGCAATTCCTGGTGCATAGAAATATGGTACGGGTGCAATCAATGTTGATGTAGCATTCTCAACACCGACGTTTTTGAGATTCCCGATTCTCGCGCAATTTGTCTGCTACTGATGCGCGGATTAGCCGCGACAGCAGCTAAAACACCTGCTTCGGCATCATCATTTGGTGCAGGCCGCGGTTGACGTTTCACATGTGGTTGAACACTTCCTGTTTCCTTAAATAACGTAACTATCCGGCGAACGGTCCGGACACTTGGATGATGTCGTCCAGGATACCGAGCAGCATACATAACACACGCCCGTTGGACATTTTGATTACAATAGCCATACATCAACGCGATATCGACCTTATCCGCAATTGGTAAACGGTCCATTTTAACACGGGTAATGTATCACGAACCAAATACCGTCCGTACTGGCGGAATGTTACGGGATACCACGTACTTATACGTTTGTGACTATTACAACGCCATCTATCACAAAGCGAAAAAAGTGGTCCAACTAAAACATTCATATTTCTTTACGTACTACACGAACAAGTAATAAAAAATGTGGGTTCATATTTTAAAAAAAACGCAGTTGATATCCGTTTGACCTATGGCAGTGCCATCTAGCA
The DNA here is from genome assembly GCF_023898315.1 of Schistocerca nitens. NCBI lineage: Eukaryota > Metazoa > Arthropoda > Insecta > Orthoptera > Acrididae > Schistocerca > Schistocerca nitens. The sequence continues at coordinate 619,607,517 of NC_064616.1, read as the reverse complement.
GGCCAACTATAGCGCCGTCTGGTTTCCCCCTTCAAGCTAGACGAGTTTCGCTCTTTGTAGTTTTTTCGTTTGATGCTTATTTCGTGAGATATTTGGCCCGGTCACTATCAATGGACCACCCTGTATATGTTGCTGTACATCAGTTACAAGGACGAACCTATGATGTGAATAGTAGAGATAGGAGAGCGCCACCCCAGTTTCCAGTGTTGCCAGATGTATCCAAGATGGCGGCGATGATATCATCCAAGATGGTGGCCTGTAAAATTGACAAAAGCGCATGACGTCATCCAAGAAGGCGATCCTGGCGTCAGCTGATGACGCAGGTACCGTTATCCAAGATGGCTGGAAATTGCCCCCCCCCCCCCTGCAATGCCCTCCCCCTGGCTGTAAGTTCAGATTACATCAGGACAATGCAACCTCTTCAAACCTAAGAATACAGCAGGAAGACACAGCACTTGGGCCACCTCCACTAACTTAAGTCACCGGCCGCCACCTCTTCCTAGGAATCGGCGGAAAGTTTGAATTTTGGAGGGAAGAGATGGTTGTCTGGAGGGAAAAATGACTCAGCCTGCATTGGGCTACTGGAGAGAGGAAGGAGTACACTTAATTTATTTTGGAACAATTAATTTAGCGCAGGTCAATTGGGCTACCTCCACTAACCAATGGAAATAGTGGGAAAGGAAGGGCACTTGGGCTACCTCCACTAATCTAAGTCATTCGACTGCCACATCTTCCTAGGGTTTAGAGGGAAATTTGAAGTTTGATGGTACAGAAAGGTCACTTGGGCTATTTCTACTAACCTAAGAAAATATCGCGAAAGAAAGGGCCCTTGGACTACCTCCACTAACCTCGTCCTAGGAAATGGCAGGAAGAGGACTCAACCTGTGCTGGGCATAAGTCTTTATTTTGTATGCACTATTTATTTAAACAATTAGAGGCAGTACCACCATCAAGTGTAGTCGTCATGGGGTCCGGAGTCCAACTGACCTAGTACACAGTACTGCCACCAGAGGGCACTGTCATCCATTCCATTACATAATCCAAGATGGGGGAAAATGGAGGGAAACAGTGTGATCACCAGGGGGTCTGTGCCTAGTACACACTACCACAACCAGAGGGAGCTGTTGTCCATTCTGTGACATAAACTTAGATGGCTGTCTGGAGGGGAAAATGACTCAGCCTGCATTGGGCTGCTGGAGAGAGGAAGGAGTGTACTTTATTTATTTTGGAACAATTAATTTACCGGTGGATTTGAGATACTATATTTATCACACTGATACAAAACACACGCTCTGACATGCCTGCAGTCACGCCATACAGCCTACAGACCTGTAAACTACTCATACATTACCGGCAGTCACGCCATACAGCCTACAGACCTGTAAACTACTCATACATTACCGAAATAATACTCTGCAGACATGCAAACAACTCCTAAATTACCGAAATAATTTCAGTACACAGCACACAGACATGCAGACTCCTCCTAAATAATGCAGTATACTGATGTGGGTTGGGTTGGGTTGCTATGGGGAAGGAGACCAGACAGTGAGGTCATCGGTCTCATCGGATTAGGGAAGGATGGAGAAGGAAGTCGGCCGTGCCCTTTCAAAGGAACCATCGCGGCATTTGCCTGGAACAATTTAGGGAAATCACGGAAAGCCTAAATCAGGATGGCCTGACGCGGGATTGAACTGTCGTCCTCCCGAATGCGAGTCCAGTGTCTAACCACTGCGCCACCTCGCTCGGTATATACTGATGTGCAGACACAAAATCAACTCGTAAACTGCCCAAATAACGCACAGCACAGCCTACGGATCTGATCGCAAAATAATGCAACAGACACACAAACAACGTGCGCAGGCACTGCTCGCCACCGCCCTGTCCACTGGACTGTACAGAAGGCTACTGCACACGCTCCCAGAAGTCGGGATGTACCAGAAGCCCCCACGAAGTGACGCGGCCTTCAGCTGCCAAGCCACCCACAGGTGCCCATTTGGGTCCCTCAAGCATGAAGCGGTGGCATCCCTTTCATACTTGACACCTAAGAAATTCCTCTCGAAATACGTGATCACCTAGGCACCATTGCTGATGCAACCGGAGGGAAGCGAATACCTATTTGCAGAGCGCAGACACTCTAAGGGCGCGCGCACATCGACACCACTGCAAGCCACAACCGGACACAAGCCAGCACAGCTCATCACTTTCACGCTGCTGCCAACCGCATGCCAAAGTCATCTCTGCAGTTCAATTCCTTCCAATGTTATATGACGTCACATGTCTATCTAAAGAAGCGCCAAGTCATCCCCTGGACTGCTCACGTGTGTGTTCATCACTGCTGGTGTGATCCCTCTCTCTACCTGTGGTCCAGCAAAGACCTAATTGCCGAGTGACTCACCCTCTCCGACGCTGCAGAAATCCTTCCAGAATAGCACAGGCTGCTTTCTCCCTAGCGATTCTAATGGGACATGGATGATGTGTGGCTGACGCATCACTGTGCGTAGCTACATACCATTGCAAGAGCATATAACGTTCCCAGTGTTATACTGAAGCCGCATGGCTATCTAAAATAACACCCAAGTCGAACTCTTGGAAATTTTATAGTGCCCCAGTAATACTTAACGTGCTCTTTTGTAGGAGCTTTCGTCATGTCTCGGCTTGTATGCACGGAAATTCTTGCCCTAACAGTACCTGTTTACGAAAATAGCGCAGAATAACGTCAAATGCATTCTTCCTCACAATCCTAACGTGGCACCCCCTCCATCACTTGTTACCCTTCCTGCTTTCAACATATGCAAACGTTCTCACTGCTATGTAGAGACTCCTACATCCCAGCACAAAGGATGTCTTGTGAATGAATTGCCCATGCACTGATCAGGAGGTGTAGTATAGCACTGTACTCAATTGTGTCCAGTCGCCTACACATTTGGGGAGCATTTGCTCTGTTTTCTGTATGTCTGTGTATATACATGTGTCGATCGTCACATGTGCTCCATGCCTGCATGCTTGCGGCATTTGTTTTTAATATATGGGAGGAGGGAGATTTGGTAAAGATCTTATCTAATTCTATATGGGATGAAGTTAGTTGAGCTTTTATAGTTCATAATTTTTCTCTGATGGATGGTACAGATGATAGATGTGAATGGACATGGATCTGTAGTACTAATATATAGAGTGGGGGTGCACGATAGTGCAGTAGCAAAAATCCTCATCCTTCTCTCAGTTCCCGTTTCCATCGAATGGTCGAAACACAGTCCCGTTGCAGCTTAGCCTGTTTCTACATGGTATGCAGAAGGTGGTAGATATAGTTTTCTCTGACTTCTATTCAATTCCGACTTACAATGAAAGATCTCATGTGCAAATCTGCAGGGATGGTAGCGCAGAATGCATAGGGACTACCTAAAATGAGTCTGGAATTTTACTGTAGCAGATAGGTTCGAGAGAGGTGACTCGTTTCAAGATAAGCGACTGCCAGAAATATGATTCATTAGTGGCTGTAATCATTAAACGACTTCTCCATAGGATCCAACGCAGATATGTGCTTGAATGGAGGGACTTGATTCCAAATCCCATACAGCATTTCTAGCGGATAGCATAGCATTAGAGATCTGAAGAGTTAGTCTATATTTCTTACGACCTCAATCAGCACACCATCTACTGTTTGTGATCCTCCTCAATCAACCATTGCCTACAGCCCTGTGGATATATCACTGAACCTATGACATGACATTGAAGCAGAATGCGTTACAAAAACTGTAGAAATATCTAGCTGTGATGGCGTGAGGGAGCCGCAAATAACAGTTTCATATCACATTCCTTATCCGAATCACTTTCTAAATTGGATAATTTTATTGCGAGGTTACACCGTCAGCGAGGTGTAAGTGCACTGTTGCTCTGATACTTTTTACTCCAGCCATCACTGTCACGGTATTTGTCTGGACAAAAAACCACCTCATTCAGAGGTAATGTCGTACCTCGATTTATAAAGCCAGTAAGGATTTTAACATTGATAGTTGTGTGCACCTCTAGAACCAAGACCGCTTGTGACAGTAGCATACAGTAGTTGTTGCGATCCAGTTTTTTAACAGCTGGCGGTTTGTAAGAGGATTATGCCTCTCTTTCTAAGACACAGTGGTACCACATGTAAGGAAAACGTGAGAGATGTCCACTTATCGTTGATTTTTCTCTCAGTGTTATTTTGTATTGTCTGCAATCATTTATTGGTGGAGTATTATACTTAGTAGAAGGGGGGGGGGGATGATAATTTCAGCTTGAGCATCAAGCTTATAGAGTATGTGTTTGTGTTTCGATATGTGCAAAGGAAATGACTATGTCCAGTTCTAAGGAAGGTATGGATTTGACGTGGAGTACTGTGATAGCAAAGGAAAGGGTATGTCAAGTCATAAGAATGGTACAGATATCTCTATTTCCAGAGCCGCACCCACCAGCAGGGTGTATTTCCGATACATCGCTCATTGTCGAATGTGGTTCAACTGAGACCGCAATTGTAACATTTAGTTGTAAGCACAGGGATAAAATATATATGAGGCCTTTTTTTTTTTTTTTTTTTTTTTTTTTAAGGAGCATTCCGTCTATGCGTGCTTGCCTTGCAGCGCCAGTAATCTGTGCGAGAATGATTCACGTTTCCCATTAACAGTAGGAGCCGTGTGAATGGAGAGGCTTGTTGGAGTGTAGGAATGTACCTGACTTAACCATGTTGTCCTCTAGATGGCCGAATAGCGAACTAATGCTTAGTATGTGTTGGATAGCTTTCGTGATCGCGTGGAAATTTGAGAAGATTGAATATGGACGTGTGTTTGTGCTAGACCATTATTCCTTTCCATGTAAATTGTTCGGTTGACTGCTTCTGCACATATCGCGCCTTTATTTAGTTGAGGGAACATCGATTGTGGTGTGTGCATCTAGCCAGTGAAAGACATGTTTGCTGGTTCTCTAGACATGAAAAACACCTTAGTTGGATTAGTAAATTATAGGGATGATTTGAAAACTGTTACATCATTGACATCGATATTCCACAAGTCGAAACAACATTTTCCTCTATTTGTTTCGAGTTCTCACATAAAGGTCTTCGCAGACAGGATAAGTTTCTAGTTACTCAGTGGTCTAGAGCACGCTCCACCTAGCCAAAGTTTTGGGTTTGTAGAGAAATAATTTCCAGTCTATATCTTCGAAATTATGTTGCATGAGCGATCAGTAGGATACGGCTGTGTGCCTGATATGAAGAAGTCCCGAGAAAATGGTATAATATTATGGGAAACCAGACGAAAATACATGTGTTCTTGTAATCCCAGAGTTTGGAGATGGGTGTAGAAAAGCAAGCAAGGAAGTAGCTTTGGACCAGAGACAGTAACGTGTTTGTGCTGAGGTGGAATGAGCCCTGTAGAACAGTTGTGAGAGTGACTTCGGTCCGCTGAGGGCGCTCTGGTTACCTGTCAGGGGTGGATGACAGCCGACCTTACAGGGAAATATCTAGTGCTGTGAGGAGTGTATATGGTTCTGTCGGTCTTCATGATATATGTACAAACATTGTAAAAGGGCTGATTTTGTATGATGCAGGATACGATATGTACGTTTACTACATCAACAGGGTATGTGGTGATATAATGCTGGGTTGGAGGTCAATTTTGCGCTCTAATATTCAAGCTCCTGCCCACAGTATAATTGAGTAAGAGTTTTTCTGTATTTTACGATATGTAGGTGAACTTTGCAAGGTTTAATTGTTGGTTCAATACGGCGGTCTGTGTAAAATACCTTTTTTTGTCGCTTAAAGCATCGTCTGCAGAAAGAAAGAAAGGCATCCACACCGGCGACATCAGTAATTCAGTGGGTAAATTCGATAAGAGCCAATCGTAATTCATAGTTCATTTCCAAGACATCCTTTGTGCTGGGATATAGGAGTCTCTACATAGCGGGGAGAACATTTGCGTATGTTGAAAGCAGGAAGGGTAACACGTGATGTACGGGGTGCTACATTAGGAATGCGAGGAAGAATGCATTCGACATTATTCTGTGCTATTTTCGTAAACAGGTACTGTTAGGGCAAGAAGTTCAGTGCATACAAGCCGAGACATGACGAAAGCTCCTACAAAAGCGCACGTTAAGTATATCTGGGCCACTATAAAATTTCCGAGAGTTCGACTTGGTTCTTATGTTGGATAGCCGTGTGGCTTCAGTATAACATTGAGAACATTGCTATATGCACTTGCGATAGTATGAAGCTACGCGCAGTGATGCGTCAGCCACACATCACGCATGTCCCATTAGAATCGCTAGGGAGAAAGCAGCCTGTGCTATTCTGGAAGGATTTCTGCAGCGTCGGAGAGGGTGAGTCACTCGGCAATTAGGTCTTTGCTGGACCACAGGTAGAGAGAGGGATCACACCAGCAGTGATGAACACACACGCGAGCAGTCCAGGGGATGACTTGGCGCTTCTTTAGATAGACATGTGACGTCATATAACATTGGAAGGAATTGAACTGCAGAGATGACTTTGGCATGCGGTTGGCAGCAGCGTGAAAGTGATGAGCTGTGCTGGCTTGTGTCCGGTTGTGGCTTGCAGTGGTGTCGATGTGCGCGCGCCCTTAGAGTGTCTGCGCTCTGCAAATAGGTATTCGCTTCCCTCCGGTTGCATCAGCAATGGTGCCTAGGTGACCCCGTATTTTGAGAGGAATTTCTCAGGTATGAAGGTGATGCCGCCGCCTCATGCTTGAGGGACCTGAACGGGCACTTGTGCATGGCTTGGCAGCTGATACATTATTTTGCAAGCAGGTCTGTAGGCTGTGATATGCGTTATTTGGGCAGATTACGAGTTGATTTCGTATCTGCACATCAGTATACTGCACTATTTAGGAGGAGTCTGCATGTCTGTGTGCTGTGTACTGAAATTGTTTTGATAATTTAGGAGCTGTCTGCATGTCTGCAGAGCGTTCTTTCGTTAATTTACGACTATACTGCACTATTTAGGAGGAGTCTGCATGTCTGTTTGCTGTGCACTGAAATTATTTTGATAATTTAGGAGCTGTTTCCATGTCTGCAGAGCGTTCTTTCGTTAATTTACGAGTAGTTTACAGGTCTGTAGGCTGTGTGGCGTGACCGCAAGCATGTCAGAGCGTGTGTTTTGTATCAGTGTGATAAATATACTATCTCAAATCCATCGCTAAGTAAACTGTTTTAAAATAAATAAAGTACACTCCTTTCTCTCTCCAGCAGCCCAATGCAGGCTGAGTCATTTTCCCCTCCCGACAGCCATCTTGGTTTACGTTATGGAAAGGACAACTGTGTCCTCTGGTGGCAGTACCGTGTACTAGGCCCAGAAACCCTGGTGGACACATTGTTTCCCTCCATTTTCCTCAACATCTTAGATTACATCACGGAACAGACAATAGTGCTCTCCGTTGGCAGTACTGTGTACTACATCAGTTGGACTCCGAATCCTATGGTGACTACTGTGTTTGGTGGTACTTCCTCTAATTGTTAAAAAAATAGTGCATGCAAAATAAAGACTTATGTCCGGTACAGGTTGTGTCCTCTTCCCACCATTTCCCAGGACGAGGTGGCGGTCGGATGACTTAGGTTATTGGAGGTAGTCCAAGGGCTCTTTCTTTCCCGCCATTTTCTTAGGTTAGTCGAGATAGCCCAAGTGACCTTTCTTTACCGCCGAAATTCGAATTTTCCACCAATCACTCGGATGAAGTGGCGGTCGGATGATGTAGGTTAGTGGAGGTAGCTCAAGTGCCCTTTCTTTCCCGCCATTTTCGTAGGTTAATGGAGGTAGCCCAATTGACATATCTTCCCTCCAAAATTCAAACTTACTGCCAGTTCCTAGGAAGAGGTGGCGATTAGATGACGTAGTCTAGTGGAGGTAGCCCAAGTGACCTATCTTCCCGCCATGTTCTTAGGTTTGTAGAGGTTGCATTGTCTGATGGAATTTGAACTTCCCGCCGGGGGGGGGGGGGGTCGTGGCAGGGGGGCAGCAGCAATCCTACAGCCTACTATGTTACAGATTACTAGATAATTCACACAGCCGCATTGGATTACTCAGTGGTTGTTGGTCTTTTGGGGATAGGATTTTGCAAGATTTCATTGACAATACTCATGTGGGCTGTTGATATGCTGCCACTTTCCTTAATTTCTGTGAACTCACTTTGAAAAGTTATCTCTACACGGAGTTGAGCTGCCAAGTTCCTCAGTGACCCCACCGTTAGATACAAGGGAGTTTGCAGAAAACAAGGTCTCACACCTATCCAAAGAAGGCAATGATACCACAGAGAAAAGCTTTGCCAAAATTCTGAGGGGGGGGGGGGATGGCGTGATATCATGGGTAGAGTTAATAGCACAGTGGTCTGGAACTTTTACCAAGAGTGTCATTCTGGGCCATTTTTCTGGCATGAAAGGGAAAGAGTCTGGTAAGGCACTCAGCTGAGTAATCCCCCTAAATCTGTACACACATGTTTTTGACCCACTTAATAGGAGGTCCAGTGTCATACTTCTTCTGCCCGATGTTGATACTAAAAATTGCACGTATTAATTTCTAGAATCTAGATGAGGGGGTTAATGTTGCTTTGCACCATCGCTCCTGACTTAAGATAGAAATTACCTGAAAATTGCACGTCTTACGGATACATACAAAACATCAAATGACTGCAGGCATTATAACTTCAACAGCATCTCATTCACAGTCAAAACCAGGACATATCAGAATTTGAGAGGCAGAACCCTGGTTATTCAATTCATGTTTACAGCCTGCATGTATATAAAAGCCCTTCTCCAAAGACAAGAAGCAACATTACATCTGGGTCAAAAACATGTCCCACCTACATCCCTCCCAACTGAGTATAAAAAGAAATGTGTGGCATTTTTGTCATGGATGTCTCAAATTGTTTACTGAGAGCTACTATTTAGAAAGGCATCTCAATATTGTTCTATTCAGGAACCGGTATGTGTGGAAATTCCTACTGAGGATAAAAACTATTTAGAGTTTAAGAATGCCGACCACGAGGAGCACTGCCACTTCGTTGTACACTCTTTGACTGTTTACTAGCTTCTGCAGCACGCTGTGAATGTGATCCCACTGCCTTACATACCACCGTTACTGAATGACACATATCAATTGTGATGGCGTATCAATTTGTATGCCTGCATAACTCTAGTCTCAGTCAATCTGAATCATACATTGTGTATAATCCTATGAGATGGTTGCTCTCTGAATTCGAAAACTGAAACTGAGTGGTGATGCTATTCATAGCAAAAATATTCCCGTGACCAAAGTGCAGGAGGATGAGATTTATAGTAGCAGTCAGTTGACTGTCACATTTGCGGGCTGCCGTTGGATAGAAATATAGAAACTCCATACAGAGATCATTGTCATCTAACAGCGGAGTTCCATGGTGCTCCTGACAACACAAGCAACTTGAAACGCCAACTGCCATAACACATACCATTCATATTCCATTATTTTAGCGAGTATGATGCTCTTATTAAGAACATATGTGATTTTGGTTGGAGAAATGATGAGCTTAATATCACACCCAACAATGCAAACACTACACTTCATTCTCCTAGCGAATTACGCCAACAATAACGCTCTGCTCCGTGGACTGACTTGTTTCATGCACATGTCTCTTCAGAAACCAACTGAGACAATGCAGCAGGTGGATATGCATTTCATTAGAGCTGCATATCCCAGTGATGCAAAGTTTCAGCTTGTGACAAAGATGGAGTTCTTTCCTTATGAATACCTGGATTCAGTGAAGAATCTCGACAAAACCACATTGCTTGACATAACTACATTCACCTGGAAACTCACAGGGACTGCTATAAAGGATGCAGAATTTGGACATGTTGTGAATGTTTGGCAGGAGTTCAACATCTCTGATTTAAGGGACTATACTAAACATTTTTGAGAAATTATTATGTGTATGTATGACCAATCTGGCACCTGCCTTCTAGTGCACCATGACTTCGCTTTCGTGGGACACAATGTTAAGAAAGATACATCTCGACATCAAACTGTTCATCGATGTTGAGACGTTGCTCTTTTTAGAATGCGGTATTTGTGGGAGACTTAGTCAGTGTGTACACAGGTATGACAAAGTGAATGACCCACAAATGAATTAGGAAAAGTACAGGCAATCTGACAATTTGAGTTACATCCTTTTCTTGGTTGTAAACAGCCTCTGCGGGCAAGCCATGCAACAATCTCTGCCGTTTGGAGGGTTCTGACTGCCCGTGAAAAGAGGAAATCGTTCTATTGAAGAAAAAGATCCATGATCTGACTGCAGATTCTGGTGAAGATATGCCTTGGAGGCAGACCTGGCATATCCTACCCACTTGCATGACACTCACAGTGACATGCTGCTGTGTACAGAGTGCCTATCCTGTGCAATTGTTCTGTCCCCAAGACGATGACAATGCTGCAGAAACCTCCGGCAATGTCTCAGTTTGGGGATGAAATTTGTTAGAATCACCTGCAGCATCTCCTTCAAGCATTGTCCCTGGTTGAAGGAGTACATTGATGTAAATACCGAAAAAGGACTCTCACAATGTGTGATTTAGTACAGGATTTTTATAAGTTAATGAATAATTCTGTTTTCGGAATAACCATGGAAAACGTTAGAAACCACTGCGTAATTCATTTAGCTTACCGTATTGAGGGTTGTTGTGGTGCAAGAAATTACATCTCCAGGCCAAATTTTGAGTAGGGTACAATCTTCAACGAAAGGCTAGTCGCTGTGGAGATGGCAAAAGTTTCATTGCAGTTCGCGAAATGTGTCTGTATTAGTATGTGTATTCTGAACCTGTTGAAGCTCCACATTAGTTCACAAAGCCAAATTTCGCTGATGCTAAACTACTTTATATGGATAAAGACAGTTTCATCTGCTGAGTGAAAGGTTGGGATCCATAAGAAGTAATTAAGTACTATTCTGACGCATTTGTCATGTTTGGTTATGCGGCTGAGAATGCTTGTGGCATAACAGCTCAGAAGAAGAAGGTTTTCGGTCAGATGAAAGACAGGCGAATCGATTGCATATTGTCGAGTTTATGGATTCAAATGGTTCAAATGGCTCTGAGCACTATGGGACTCAACTGTTGTGGTCATAAGTCCCCTAGAACTTAGAACTACTTAAACCTAACTAACCTAAGGACAGCACACAACACCCAGCCATCACGAGGCAGAGAAAATCCCCGACCCCGCCGGGAATCGAACCCGGCCGAGTTTATGGACTCAGATCTAAAACGTATGCATGCTACATACATACAGGTGCCATCCAAAGGTTGCCTAAGGATGTGCATCATGTAGCCTCAAAGACTCATGATCGAAGACTACAAGGAGTGCCTATGCAATGGTCCAGTTACTTGTCCACAAACGGTATGTCAAGTAGTCTTTTGATTGCGGGGCCATGAGGTTCATACTGCACTGCAGCTAACAGTCGGCCTGTTGCATCATGTTGGCAAATGGTTGATCTGTATGGATGGGATTGGGGCCCTCTCATTCTCATAGTATTCACTTGAGTGACTGAATGTGTGGATGGTTATTTATTTGTATTTGTTTGTATATAGTGTTTACTATGAATACTCTGTGTGCATGTATATGGGTATGTGTGGGGGTTCCTTCACCTGTTGCTTCTAGTCCCCCTGTTCCCCATGCAGTGTACCTAAATATTGTATAAAAGCTATACTTGTGTATAGAGAGAAAGAAAAAAAATAGAATTGCATGATAACACTTTTAAAATCGTAGTGTATATGGATTCTTTATTATATTTAGTGTAAATAAATTGCCTCCTTACCTGATAGTATTTGTTGACAATAAAATGTATATATTCATCTTTAAAGCACAATCACGTGCTATTTAACTGTTGAATATATGACAGCTTTTAAAGTACAAAAAAAGGACTGTTCATAAGAAAATATTATTTTACTGTTATATAAAAAAGTCATAATTTAAAATACAAACAAAATATTGTTGCTCATAAAAATTATTGTTGATAAAGCTCTAGTTATTTAGTTGTATCATTCCCATTATATACAAGGGAAACTGATCTCTGCACTGCTGACTACAAGCGACTAGGCTCATTCAGCTTATGACATTTAACGTCAGGCAGCTAATATTTGCCATGTGTTGCTACAACTGCATTGCATGCATGTTTTTCTAGAAGAATTGACACATTTACACATCCCACAGGTACATCTGCATTCTGGCCTATTCTATGAATTTGCCAATTTCACCAATTTTTAGAGCCAATTTGCCAAATTAATTATGATCCTCTAGCAACAGAGCACAGACTTTGAATGATTCCAATTGGTAGAGAGAAATGTGGTCTCCCCCACCTGGCGATTGTCCAGCAAGATTATCATATCAAAATTGGCCAGGATCAACATGGGGAAGAGGGGAGAGGGAGGAGAGGGGAGGGGGTGGGCAGGGAGAGGGGAGAGGAAGGGTTACTCAGGATATAAAAAGCACATTTGCATCAGCTGTAATTTGACACCTGCTGGCACCTGAAAAAAAGTCCTGCTATAAGCGATTTTTGCCATAACCTGCCCTGTCACCCTACTTAGGACTGGAAACCAGGGATGAAATAGTTGACTGGCTGATGTCGAATTTGTGGGAGAGAAGGAAATCCAAATTCAGTGAAAAAGTGTAGAGGAAGAAATTCATAAATTGATACAGGATTCAAGTGGGGGAGGACAGGTGGATGCAAAAAGCGAGGAGTAGTTCATCGTATTCGAGGATTTGGAGAGGATGATAGAATTTTTGTGTATCAGAAATCCAGGTGGCATTGGATTAGGAGAGGATATGGGAAAAGTGTAGGTGCAAAATTACAGGTTATAGTCGTATAAATGCTGCAGAACATAAGGGCTGGTATTCATGGAGGAAGTGATTGACTGGTTAGTGAGAAGCCTGATAGAAGCACAAGAAATCTGAAGATGTTCTATTTGGGAGAGGAGAAGGAGGATATTAGTAATTTGATACAAGATTCAGGTGGGTAAGTATAGAATGATACAGAAGACGAGATGGCGATCGCAATCTTAAAGAGAGCTATAGAATTTTGGTGTAATGGAAATCAGGGTGATATTAGCATAAGAGAGCATAGGTTTTACACATATGGAGAATAACAGAGGGATGCAGTCCCCAAGTTTCCTTGTTAGCAGTTTCTGTATTTTCAGTATATTGAAAGCTTTTTGCATTATGGTTAAAATGTGGAGTGTTCACGTCTTTGTCACTTAATGGCTGAGGGTATCACCTTTATGGGTGTAGGATAGTTATATAGGACGCTTGCATAGGGTGAAGAAGAAGTTATGGGGGCAGAAACTGGAGGTGGTTGGTTCCATAATTATTGAATGGGATTTCGAAAGGCTGATCTTGGAGAGCCATTGATTACACCAGGAGGTAAACTGGTTGGAATGGAGTTGAACGAGTTACTGGGAGTTATGAAGGGTGAGAACAGGGCTACGAAGGTGATATAAGAGTAATGGACAAGATGGACAGCACCGCACACTCCACTGCTGGGTGAAAGATTCATTCAGCAGGAGAGGTTTAAACATATCAGTAGTGTAGAGGATATACAGGTATGCAGGAAAGACAGCACCTTACAGCACATCTGTGTTTGGGTGGAAGCTATGGAAACTGTTGCTGGGTATGGTTACATAGGTTGAGCGAATGGATAGAATGGGTGCAAAAGATGGACATAGTTTGGTGAAAGTGTGTATATGTTGAGTCAGAAAGTGAGACACAAATACCTTTCATTATAAACTGCTTTTTTAACGTGAAGGGACACAAAGATGACAGTTGTGGCAGCCACATTGATTAAAAGGTAGGGGAAGGTGTTCGTTTAGGTGTTTATGGATGTGATGGTAGAGGATAGCTTCAAATACCTTGTTAATCTCTGAATTGAGGCTAATGGTTCCTGAGGAGGTGTCACTGGAAGATTTGTTGGCTGTAACGAAGCAAAGAACATAAGAGATCAAAACTGTATGCTGGACTGGGACTTCAACAGGCGACCTTTGCCTTTAATGGGCAAGTGCTCTACCGACTAAGCTACCCAAAAACGACTCATGAACCACTCTGACAGCTTTACTTGGGCCAGTACCTCATTTTCTACCTTGCAAACTCCCAGGTTCGAGTGCTGGTCTGGTACACAGTTTAAATCTGCCAGGAACTTTCAAATCAGTGCACATCCGTTGCAGAGTGAAAATTCATTCTGGGAAATAGGAGAGGCTTTCTGCGGTTCAGGACAGTAACCTGTGTGTAGGATTATACACTCTAAGAAAAAAAAAGACGGACAGCGAAGGGATAATCCGAAATGGACGGTCATCAGTAGATTGGATGTACATACACAGACAAACAAATGATTGCAATTTCAGAAAAACTGGATGACTTCTTCAAGAGAAGGAGCTTCGCAAGCTGATCAAGTCAGTAAGGCCTCTAGTCCTTATGCAAGCAGTTATTCGGCTTGATTGAATTTCTGGGTGTCATGCCGAGGGATATCGTGCCAAAATCTGACCAATTGGCATATTAGATCTTGAAAATCCCGAGCTTGTTGGAGGATGCTGCCCATAATGCTGTAAACGTTCTCAATTGGGGAGAGATCCGGCGACCTTGCTGGCAATAGTAACGTATCGCAAGCATGAACACAAGCAGTAGAAACTCTCACCATCTGCGGACCGGTATTATCTTGCTGAAATGTAAGCTCAGAATGGCTTGCGATGCAGGGCAACAAAAAGGGGTGTAGAACAACGTCAACGTACCGCTGTGCTGTAAGGGTGCTGCAGATGACAACCAAAGGGGATCTGACATAAGAATAAATGCCACACGAGACCATTACTACTGGTTGTTGGGCCGTATGGCGGGCGACAATCAGATTAGTACCCCACCGCTGTCCTAAGTCTCTTCATTGATGAGTCCCACATCTAACTGAGCCCCGATGACCAGCAAAGACGTACCTAGAGACGCTCAGGATAGCGGTGGGATTTCAACCTGACTTTCCTGCTGTATGACCCAACAACCAGGAGTGATAGTCTGGAGTGTATTTCTATTCATAGCAGGATGGCTTTGGATGGCGTCCATGGCACCCTTACAGCACAGCAGTACGTAGACGATATTCTACGCCCCATTTTGTTGCCCTTCATGGCAAGCCATCCTGGGCTTACATTTCAGCACGATAGTGAACGGCCGCACGTGGCTAGAGTTTCTACTGCTGGTCTTCATGTTTACCATACCCTGCCTTGGCCAGCAAGGTCGCCAGATCTCTTCCCAAATGAGAACGTTTAGAGCATTATCGGCAGGATCCTCCAACCAGCTCAGAATTTCACGATCCAACATGCCAATTGGACAGAATCTGGCACTATATCTCTCAAGAGGAAATCCAACAACTCTATTAATCATTGCCAAGATGAATAACTGCTCGTATAAGGGCCAGAGGTGGATCAAAGCGTTATTGACTTGCTCAATTTGTGAAGCTTTTTGTCTTGAATAAATCAGCCAGTGTTTCTGAAATTGTATTGATTTGTTTGTCTACACATGTACATCATATCTACCGATTTACGTCCTTTTCGGATAATTGCTTTGTGATCCGTCGACTTTTCTTTACTTAGAGTGTATAAACGAGGATGACTGTTGATGTCGTTGGACTGTACTTCTCTGGAATAACATTTTATAACAAAGAACAAAGGACTAGTGAAACTTTATTCTGTTATACAGATATCTTACATACTCGGAGTAAAATACTTAAAATATTTGTGCAGGTTCGCTACAGAACGTTCAAGATTTGATCAACATCCACAAGATGATGAGCAATCACTTCATGGGAGTGGCAGTGGTCGGGCAGCACCATCTGACAACGCATTTCAACTGCTCCAGAGGAAAACCGCTTAACGTGCTTATGACAGCCGATGAGGGTATCAGCCGTCGGATGCACCAGGTACACCAGCGCTTCTGCTACTTCTCTCACCACTATTCTGTGACAGAACTGTATACTGAGTAAGTTCCTCATCTGATGCACAACAAAAAAAGAAGAGTCTTAGCTTTTACTACTCTGGAGACATATTCACGGAGAAATAGGTTCAAATTCCTGTCTGTCCATTTGGATTTTGAAAATTAATAGTTTATAGTATCAATTGTAAATATTAAGATTACATGTAATTGTTAGTTGTGAACTGTAAATCCTTGAATGTCATGCACTATCTCTCACTTTTAGTTTTTGTGTCTCATTACATTTACCCTCCCATATCAAGCACTAACTAGTAAAAGTTTTCACCTCTGTTCAAACACAAGGTAATTTAAACCGCCCTCCACTCCCAGATCTACCTATCCTATAAACTATAACCTGCTCTTCCCCTTCTGTTCCAAATGAAGGCTTCAACTCACCCTTCCCCTCCATAACTACTCTCTTAAAGGCCTCCTACCATCTAAATCCTGCCCCCTGACCCTTCCAAATAGTCATCCTATATGCTTTTTCATATCAGTTCCTCTCCAATTTCATGTGAAGTAAATCGCTTATCCAGAAAATGTTACCAGCTTCTGCAACACAATAATCCTCATAGGATTCAAGGCACCACCAACATTTCATCAAGTTTGAGATAACAGTTTTCGTTGGTATTAATGTTTGTTAAACTGTTGTATTCAGAGGCAGAATTTGACAGAGTCCGAAGAGAAGCACAAGCGGTACTGCGGAGAGAAAAGAGGAAGTTCGTGAGTGGGGTTATTACACAAGCAGAAGAAGACTTTCAGGGAAGGAGGATGAAGAACATGTACAGAAAGGTCAACCATCTGAGGAAAACCTATAAACTCACGGAGAAATTCATAAAAAATGCCAAAGGAGAGATGATGACAAATGAATATCAAATTGTAAAGAGATGGGAAGAATACTTCAGTGACTTGTTAAACTGTGAAGACACAACGACACTCTTTAACTTCCCCCTATCACAGACAGCAGACCCTGAATACCTACCGCCAACAGTAGAAGAGATCAGGAAGCAGATAAAACGGCTTAAAAAGGACAGAAGCCCAAGAGAAGATGGGGTCCATAAATAATTCAGGGAGGGGGTGAATACCTTGTCGCAAGGATTCACAAATTAACAGAGACCATTTGGAACACTGAAAACATTCCATAAGACTGGAGGAATGCACTAATCTGTCTCATCCACAAGAAGAATGACCGAATGGCATGTGAAAACTACCGTGGTATCACTCTGCTCAATATTTGTTATAAGATCTTCTCAAACTGTCTTCTAGATCGAATCCAACCGTTGGCAGACACCATTATTGGAGAATATCAAGGAGGATTTCGTCACGGGAGATCTACTATCGACCAAATCTTTGTCCTGCGCCAGATAGTGGAAATAAGGTGGGAGTTTGGCCAAGAACTACACATGCTGTTTATCGACTTCAGAAAAACATATGACTGTATTCATCGGGAAAGTGTCTGGAAGAGTTCGGTTTTGCCAAGAAACTAGTAAGCCTCACGAAGGCCTGCCTGATGGATACTACAGAAAAGGTAAAAATTGGAAATAAAGTGACTGAAGCACTCAAAATAAAAACTGGGCTATTGCAGGGCGATGGACTATCACCTGTTGTTTTCAATCTCGGATGACAGAAGGTAATGCGAGAGATGTCATCTAATGAACTCACAGAAGTCCACACTGGGGATGTGAACATCAAGTACCTCGGATATGCCGATGATATAGTGCTACTATCTGGTCGGAAGAAGAATTGGGTGAAATGGCTGACATTGTGGAAACAACAGCGAGGAAAATTGGATTTCAAATCAATCGTGACAAGACGGAATACATGGTTCTGCACCGTAGACATAATGAAACTCAAGAACCACTTCCACCCTCAAAAACAACTGAAGGTTCTTATCGTCAAGACAGGGAGTTCAATATCAGGGCGCAGTATTTAGAAATGAACCATCCAGTAAAATCGAGGCTATAATGAAGACACGACGACTCCGGTAGGCAGGGCATGTTGTTCGAATGCAGGACAACCGATGGCCGAAAACTGTACTCAACACCAAGCCAACCGGCAGAAGGCCCGTAGGAAGATGAAGTGACTGCGTATCCAAAGACCTTCAGAGAGTGGGATTGCTAGAAGGGCGGCAGAAAGGAGCCGAAGACAGGCTGAAATGGAGGCAATCTCTCAAAGCAGCGCGCGGTCCATTGGACCTGATCGCGTAAAGTAAGTAAGTATAATAAAAGTAAGTGTATTCAAAGTCTGAAGAGCAGCAGTATGACTCCTGCCAGTCTGCACCTATTGATGAAATGCAAACTACCAATAAACGGGAAAGAGCTAGCTGGGATATCTCCAACATTCAGTCACTTACATTAGGAATGTCTTCTTAATTCACATTCACCAGGATGACTGATTTGTGTGCATATGGTGTAGTACCATATTTGTGTTGTGGATGGCGACGAGGAAGAGGGAAAAGACAGTTAAACTCAGTGCTGGCGCATAGCCAACATCTATCACGTAGCTCGCTTGGGCTGCTAAGTTTAACGTCTCTGTCTGACGAATGGATTACCATCAACAGTGTCGCAGGCTATCACTAAATAGGACACTGGAGTGACTTGAGATTTAATTCAGGATAATAGCGCCTAATCCGATGCTCACGAACTTTACACCGCTGATTTCCTTCAGCTTTCCTGTTTAAAAATCGTTATAAGGAGTGTGTGTGTGGGGGAGGGATGGCGCAGTTGCTTAAACATTTGATTTACATACGAAAGAAGCATGACTCAAATTCCCGTCCTATCGTCTTTATGTTTTCCCTCAATCACTTAAAGTGAATGTTCCTTCCACGAGACCACTCCTGATTCCCATCCCACATCCTCAAACAAAGTCCAGCTAAACTAGTCCACCTTCCCTAAAGACACCGAGCAACGTAGAGAAGAGGTGAGGCCACTGGACTCATATTCAGGATGTCTAGATTCAAATCCTCTTCCAGTGATCTAGGTTTAGGCTTTTCGTTGGTTCCAGAATCGATTATGGAAAGTCCTGAAACAGATCGTTTGAAAAGCACCCGGTCCAGTCCAAACCCTATCATTCCTTAACCTAAGCTTGGACTATATCTTTAATGATTTTGTCATTGATAGTATGTTAAATAATAATGTGAACGAGCCTTTAAACTTGCTTTTTTTATATGCGGTATATTTCATATGTGTCTGCAAAATTCGCGAATCATATGTGAGGAAAATTGGGAAACCTCTCGACGTTTCAGCTGGAACAGAATGTTGGAGTGAGCGTATAGCAGCCAGACATTGCGTTAAGAGCATCTAGAGTTACAATGCTTGGACGAAGAGCAATTCTCAAGGGTCCTGGTCGGCGAGGGGTGCAGAGATAATTCTTCATATGTCAATACCTCAACAAACTAATTGTAAAGATATAGATAATCGGGAGCTACTAAAGCTGAACTTGCAAAGTCAGAGAGACATATATAAAAATCTGATCAGCGTCAAGAACTCTTTCATGACACCCAAATGGTGCAGAGAACGCATAGACCAATATAGATAGAAGTCATACGGTCTGACGAGTCATTCTTCGCCTAATTTCCCGCATCAGACTGGCATCATGCAGGGTGGACTTTTATGTAACGAACTGCTTCTGTGATGGTGTGGGGCGCAGGTTGGATGTAAAATTAAATACGTTCTTGTACTGTGTATTTAGTAATACTTTTTCTACCTCTACATGCATCGACATCTACACGGCTACTCTGCAATTCACACTTAAGTGCCTGGCAGAGGGTTCATCGAACCATTTTCATACTACTTCTCTACCATTCCACTCTCGAATGGCGCGTGGGAAAAAAGAACACCTAAATCTTTCCGTTCGAACTCTAATTTCTCTTATTTTATTATGATGATCATTTCTCCCTACGTAGGTGGGTGTCAACAAAATATTTACGCATTCGGAAGAGAAAGTCGGTGATTGAAATTTCGTAAATAGATCTCGCTGCAAAGAAAACCGCCTTTGTTTCAGTGACTGCCAGCCCAACTCGCGTATCATATCAGTGACACTCTCACCCTTATTGAGCGACAACACTAAACGAGCCGCTCTTCTTTGCACTTTTTCGATGTCCTCCGCCAATCCCACCTGGTAAGGATCCCATACCGCGCAGCAGTATTCCAGCAGGGGACGGATAAGTGTAATGCAGGCTGTCTCTTTAGTGGGTTTGTCGCATCTTCTAAGTGCTCTGCCAACAAAGCGCAGTCTTTATTTCGCCTTCCCCTTTCGTCTTTCCAATTTAAGTTGCTCGTAATTGTAATTCCTAGATATTTAGTCGAATTGGCAGCCTTTAGATTTTTGCGATTTATCGTATGCCCAAAATTTATCGGATTTCTTTTACTACCCATGTGGATGACGTCGCACTTTTCTTTGTTTAGTGCTAATTGCCACTTTTCACATCATACAGAAATTCTCTCTAGATCATTTTGTAATTGGAATTGATCGTTTAATGATTTTACTAGGCCGGTAAATTACAGCGTCATCTGCGAACAATCTAAAGGGGCTGCTCAGATTATTACCTAGATCATTTACATAAATTAGGAACAGCAGAGGGCCTATGACGCTACCTTGCGGAACGCCAGATATCACTTCTGTTCTACTCGATGATTTACCGTCTATCACTACGAACTGTGACCTCTCTGAGAGGAAATCAAATGGTTCAAATGGCTCTGAGCACTATGGGACTCAACTGCTGTGGTCATAAGTCCCCTAGAACTTAGAACTACTTAAACCTAACTAACCTAAGGACAGCACACAACACCCAGCCATCACGAGGCAGAGAAAATCCCTGACCCCGCCGGGAATCGAACCCGGGAACCCGGGCGTGAGAAGCGAGAACGCTACCGCAGGACCACGAGATGCGGGCGAGAGGAAATCATGAATACAGTCACACAACTGAGACGATACTCCATATGCACACAATTTGATTAATGGTGCTTGTGAGGAACGGTTTCAAAAGCCTTCTGGAAATCTAGGAATATGGGATCGATCTCAGATCCCTTGTCTATAGCACTCATTACTTAATGGGAATAAAGAGCTAGCTGTGTTGCACAAGAAGGACATTTTCTGAATCCGTGTTGGTTATGTATCAATAAGTCAGTTTCTTCAAGGTGATTCATAATGTTCGAGTACAGTATATGCTCCAAAATCCTGCTGCAAATTGAGGTCAGTGATATGGGTCTGTAATTCAATGGGTTACCCTATTTCCTTTCTTGAATATTGGTCTGACCTGTGCTACTTTCCAGTCTTTAGGAACAGACCTTTCGTCAAGGAAGCTGTAGTATATGATTGCTAAGAAAGGCGCTATTGTGTCTGCATACTCTGAAAGGAACCTGATTGGTATACCATCTGGACCGGAAGACTTGCCTTTCTTAAGTGATTTGAGTTGTTTCGCAACACCTAAGATATCTATTTTTTATGTCATTCAGGGCTAACAGCTGTTCTGGTTTCGAATTCTGGAATATTTACTTCGTCCTCTTTCGTGAAGGAATTACGGAAAACTGTATTTAGTAACTCCGCTTTAGTGGCACCATCATCGGTAACATTTCCATCGCTATCGCGCAGTGACGGTATTGACTGTTTTTGGCCACTGGTGTACTTTCCATACGACCAGAATCTCTTTGGGCTTTCTACCATATTTTGAGATAATATTTCATTGTGGAAACTATTAAAAGCATCTCGCATTGACGTCCGCACCAAATTTCGAGCTTCCGTGAAACTTAGCCAGTCTTGGGGATTTTGCGTTCTTCTGAATTTGGCATGCTTTTTTCGTTGCTTCTGCAACAGTGTTCTGACGTGTTTTGTGTACCATGGTGGATCAGTCCCGTCTCTTATTAACTTATGCGGTATGAATCTATTTATTGCTGTCGATGCTGTATCTTTGAATTTGAGCGATATCTGGTCTACACTTACATAATTAACTTGGAAGGAATGGAGACTCTCTCTTAGGAAGGCATCAAGCGAATTTTTATGTGCTGTTTTAAATAGATATATTTTGCGTTTATTTTTAGTGGTTTTTGTTGATATGGTTTTGAGCATCGCTACAATGACCTTGTGTTCACTAATCCCTGTATCCGTCATGACGTTATTAGATCTGGATTATTTGTGGCTAAGAGGTCAAGTGTGTTTTCACAACCATTTACAATTCGTGTGGGCTCATGAACTAATTGTTCAAAGTAATTCTCAGAGGAAGCATTTAGTACAAATGGTTCAAGTGGCTCTGAGCACTATGGGACTCAACTTATGAGGTCATCAGTCCCCTAGAACGTAGAACTACTTAAACCTAACTAACCTAAGGACATCAGACACATCCAAGATTCGAACCTGCGACCGTAGCAGTCGCGCGGTTCCGGACTGAAGCGCCTAGAACCGCTTGGCCACCGCGGCCGGCCATTTAGTACAATTTCGGAAGATGTTTTCTGTCTACCACCGGCTTTGAACATGTATTTTCGCCAACAAATTGAGGGTAGATTGAAGTCTCCACCAATTATAACTGTATGAGTGGGGTACTTATTTGTAATGAGATTCGTTTTCTTTGAAGCTTTCGGCTATTATATCATCTGAGTCGTCGGGTCGGTAGAAGGAGCCAATTATTATTTCTTCATCTTCGTATTGACCTACGGGGATCAAGTAACAACTTCACTTCCTCTACTTTCTTTGTTGTTAATTATGTTTTCCGTACTCTTTTATCTTCTCCCCATGTTGCCCCTTTCTTTCTTCTGTCCATTTTGAGCCCATTCGTTTTCTAGTGGAGAGTTCTCGAATATTTTATTTATTTCTTCTTAAAGTTAATGTCTGACGTTTCTGTTAACTTGAAGTTTTTTCTTATTTCTGTGATCCAGGCAATCGTTGGGTTCTTTTACAGAAATGTAGCAATATTTTGTTGATTAACTTATCGTTTTTAATTCAATAGAGGTGAAAAAAGGGCAATCTTTGTTTTGCCATTACATCTTCCATATTACATTTGTTTTGGTAGACCTTTTCATTGTTTCTCATTTTCCAACGCTCATTTGCTTGTGTTGTTGTTTCCAATATCGGTGGAATTAACACAGTTTATTAAAACTATGGAGTAAGAATACGAATAAAATACGCAAAGTTTGAAGGGCGGGGATCAGATCACAGCCAATTTCTTGCATGCAGTGAGAATCACAAGTCCCAACGTATACCAGTCGTAACCATGTACAAAATCAATATTAGATCAAATGTGCGATGATCTAGAACGCAATGATCAGCATATATACGGGAAAACTCGATGCACCCCAATTGAAATGAAGTGCGGAACGAGGTGGTTGTTCCTTTATCACTATCTATAGGCGATAACATTAAACCACGTAATTCTTCCCCAATAGTGAATGCTGCTTGAACTGCTACTGATATTCAGTGAACATGTTTCCCGCACGATGTAAGCGACGTCTCTTCCTGGCGAGCCGTCTCAATCGACAACTTTTCCAGTTGGGGTTTAAGATATTTCTCCCCGTAGCCATTACATATGAGCGACCTTTCCTTTCTCTGTCCTCGTAAGGAAGAGGTGCTGATAGGTGTCCCAGCTGCCAGCAACAGGTCCCACCCAGATTACTGATCTCTCTATGTGGTGCAGGATGATGGCTGGAATGTTGGATCTCCTGGAAAAGACCAAGGCCTCCGCAGGTGTAGACTGTATGGTACCAGAAGGTGTAGAAGTGGTACTGCAAGCTACAGAGAAGTGGCGGAGGCGTGTAGTGCGGGTGCTGTAGACTGAGGTAGCTGCTCTCAGTGTTGGTTGTGTAAATCTGCCTGCAGTCTGTGGCCAACGAGTGTTGTGGGAACCTGTCCTGTGTGGCGTCTGTAAGTGTGAGCCTATACGTCGATGCTGATGTGAAATTCGTATTGTGTTGCAGATTAAGGGTCCAAAGTGTAGGGACAGCAACGTGCAGACACCGTTCCGTTGACGACTATCTTATGTGCTGTTTAAAACAGCTTATTATTCTCCCAGCTTCTCTATTTCATTGGTGGTGAAACAGGAGAGCCATCAGACGATCAATCCCGTTTGGCCATCGGGAAGTTTTGTAATAGTGGGCTGTTTCCTTGATGGCGAAGTTCTTCGTCAGAGCCTAGATGGCCGCCTCCATCGTGATGGATACAGCTTTGAGGCAGAATGCAGGCGGCGTCTGTTACTAGCGTATCATCTAAATCTATAGGGGGCAATCAAATGAAAAGGAGACAGAACGAAAAAAAAGTACATTATTTAGTATTTCAAAAGTAAACATTATAATTGTTAATACATTTATCCCACTGTGAGACAAGACGGTCGGTGCCGTCATGGAAACATGTTTGCATTTGTCTAGAGTACCATGATTCTTCAAGATCCAAAAATATGGAAATCGCACGGGGAGAAATCGGGACTGTATGGATGATGTGTAAGACTTTCGCAGAGAAACTTCTCCAGCACAGTCGAAACAATCTTGGAGTCCTTACATACGGTTCCAATGACTCCCCATGCGATTTCCATATTTGTGGGGCCATGAAGAAAGACATTCGTGGCTGTCCATTTGCTTCGGACAAAGAGGTGCACGTCCGGGTGCAATCATGGTTCCATAGGCAACTGAAAGCTGTAATTTGCGTCTTACGTGAGGAAGACATTTTTACCAGTTTTAATAAATTATTATCTCTTAGTGATGTATTCAGAATAGTTAGGAAGTGTTGTAGTCCGTAGCCGGCCATGAGTCGGAGAGCATTTCCCACACTGGCTGGCTAGGTGACGAAGCGACCATATGTCGCGCGTAGTGGAGTGGGGCTCGGCGCTGGACCGTAGCAACAAGCGTCAGCCTGGGAAATATACATGACGGGAAGTACCACCAACTTGACGCCAAAGTCACCGATTTTGTTTATTTATATTTAATAATTAAAGTCATTTATGACAACATGAATACTAGGAGGAGCCTCTGGATGTTTAAACCTATTTATCGTAATTTTGCCTCGTTAAAATTCACACCCGTCATTAACAAATGGATATCTTAGTAAGTACGAACTTGATCGGAAAGCCGCGAACTGTGACGAAACTAGTAAGAGATACGGACTGGGCGCCAAAGTCGGCAATCGGCGTTAAGAGATCTTCCTATCTTGTTCGACGGTGGCCATGCTCTCGGTTACGAGTAGTTTGTGACATGAGTGTTTCATTATTGATCTAATAGGAATAAAAGTAATATTACGGCATTCTGAATGTTAATTTCGTGTAAATAGATACTCCAAAGTTGATCGACAGCAATTTCAGATAATTAACTTCCACCGACAGAGACATCCAATGCGCCAATGAAGAATCTGCACGGGACGACATTTAAGAGAGCTGCACCGCGCACAGGTAGGAAGAAATCCGACGACACGACCCACCAAGTCGGCTCAAGGAAGGTCCGACTTACACTCGAAAATTCCGGGTGGAAATGTTTACCAGTTATACTGTACGTCACATATACCACCCTCTACGGACTCGCGGCTAAGCTGAGGAATAACAGTATCAGTTTAGAAGCGAGGGGATCTTGCAAAACGTTTCCATTTGGGACTGACTGTGTCGCCTCACAGTGGGGTAAATGTATTAACAGCTATGGCGATTACTTTTGAAATAATAAATGTTTACTTACTTTTTTACATCAGACTCGTTTTTTATTTGATTGCCCTTTATATACGAGGGTAATTCCAAAAGTAAGGTCTCCCATTTTTTTAAAAGTACATAGACCTGTTTATTTCTACAATGGTTTACATCAGTTTACAGCTTGAACATTTAGCTATTCTTCGACGTAATCACTATTTCTGCCGATGCATTTTTGTTGACGCTGTGGCAGTTTTTGTATGCCCATGTCATACCAGCTCGCCGCCATACTGCGAAGAAGGATGCCGCCACTGGCGTGATTGTTGCTTGGTCGCAAGTGTAAAGTGGTATCCCCAAGTTTCGTCACCCATGACAATTGAGTCCAGAAAGTTGTCCTGTTCGGCTGCAAGGCGGTGAAGAAATGCGCGGGAAGCATCAACTCGTTACCGCATGTGGTCTTCAGTCAGCATGCGTGGCACCCATCTTGCGCACACCTTCCGGTAGTTCAATGTTTCTGTTAAAATTCTGTGAGCGGTGCTTTGGGAAACCTCAGGAACGAACGTGCAGAGATCATCCAGGGTGATATGCTGATCTTCATGCATGCTTTGCTCAACCTTCAACACTGCCTCCTCAGAAATTCACGGTCTTCCTCTCCTTTGTTCGTCGTGAATGTCGGTCCGACCAGCTGCAAACTCTCTACACCACTTACGAACATTTTTGACATCCATGCACGACTCACCATACACTTCCGTCAATTGGCGATGGATTTCAACCGGCGCAGTGCCCTTTGCGTTCAAAAACCGAATAACTGTGCGCAATTCGCACTTGGCGGTAACATCCAACGGGAGCTCCATTCTCAACGGCTGCCAACCTAAGACTGAGCGCCTCAGCGCGGCGTGCGCATGTTTAATGGTTCAAATGGTTCAGTGCACTATGGGACTTAACTGCTGAGGTCATCAGTCCCCTAGAACTTAGAGCTACTTAAACCTAACCAACCTAAGGACATCACACACACCCATGCCCGAGGCAGGATTCGAACCTGCGACCATAGCGGTCGCGCGGTTCCAGACTGTAGCGCCTAGAACCGCTCGGCCACTCCTGCCGGCGCGCATGTTTACACACAGCGCGTGAAGCACTCTTCATAAAGGTGTGACCAACTGCCACACAAACAGAGTTCTGTACTTATAAAAAAAATAGGAAACCTTAGTTTTGGGATTACCCTCGTATAATCTTCATATTCGGATACAAGAGCTTTTGGTGTTATTTTGATCGTCGAACTCTGTTGTTCAATGTGCTGTCATTCTTTTTTATTTTCTGTCAGTATATTATGAGGTACTTTTTGGATAGTTTGTGACTGACACAAGTGTACAATTGAAAGGAATAAATAAATCAGCAAATAAAAAAATCTTGTTCTCGTTTCCCAAAAATTAATTACAGCCAGAGATTTTATGGCCTTTTAGGTGTCCAAACGCATCTTATGATACAATGTTTCATTTGTTTAATTAAATATTCGGTTGTGTATCTCGGTTAGATTATGGGCTTTGGACCTTCTTGTACAGCTGATCAAACGCATTTTACCTTGCAATGTAAACACCGTAACGTGCCAACTAAGGGACAACCTACAGTCTTCTGAATCCTACATCCAGAGGCCGATAAGTTGCCACAAGAAACTTCGAAGCTCTATTGTTTGTCTGAATGTGGACCTACTTGATGTAGATCCAACGCGTATTGTTGGCTGATGCGAAAGCCATCGTTACAGAATACAAGCGCTTTCGAAGGAAGCTTACAGGTACCCTAGAAAGTTAACATAACTAAAGATAAGACGTCTGCTGGACCAGCACTCGAAGCAGGTTCTCAGGTTCCCAGGTTCGAATCCCAGTTTGGGACACAGTTTTATTCTGCCGCGATGTTTCAGATCAGTGCACACTCCGCTGCAGAGTGAGAATTCATTCTGTGACTAAAGATAAGGTTAGAATGCTTTCAGAGAAGAATTTCCTTGGTGACAGATGATCTTTTGGTTTTTCTGAGATTTTATAGAAGGGCTCGGTAAGTTACTAATGGCATATAAAGTTTTCGGTGCGGTTAACTCCTTTCCAATAGTACGCATGCCATACACAAGCCTAATTTTGCTTTCATTATATTCACTTTTTTCCTTTTAGGTCCTCCAGATCTTTTTTCAAAACCTTTGGAGGCCAGTATCCTCATTTCCTTGCTCAGAAACAAAGAACACACGTGTTACTTTTTTATTATATGAAACAAAGAAATGCGAAACAACAAAGAATGTAATCAATATCTGAAAGCTCAAAACGATGGAAAAAAATACATCAAGCTTACGAATTCAAAGAAGAGAATTCACAGAGCAACAAGTGGATGAGTCTCACTCTTCAAGATGCCATTTCAACTGACACTGAGGCTCTTTAAATAAGGATTTGGTCTAAAATACATTTATATTCGCACAAAGCACCCTTCAAACCATCGTAATCAGCAATAAAATAATTTCATGTTGTCATCATTTTTAAAATATTTTCTGCCTTTAAGCTACATAAGAACGCTATATCGATGGACAGATATTTGATGTGATTAATGCGGAGTTCATAATTAAAATACAGGAAGTGGTAATTCGGCCCTTGGACTGCATGGTTTGGTTGGTTGGTTGGTTTATTTGTGGAAGGAGACCAGACAGCGATGTCATCGGTCTCATCGGATTAGGGAAGGACGGGGAAGGAAGTCGGCCGTGCCCTTTGAAAGGAACCATCCCGGCATTTGCCTGGAGAGATTTAGGAAAATCACGGAAAACCTAAATCGGGATGGCTGGACGCGGGATTGAACCGTCGTTCTCCCGAATGCGAGTCCAGTGTCTAACCACTGCGCCACCTTGCTCGGTGCATGGACCTTGGTAGTTGTCTGTAGGAAGGGTTTGTGTTACAAGACAGTGGTCGGCAAGTAAGAATTGCATTAGGTACGCTGCTTGGTCCGTAGACCAATAGTGAGGAGATCCTCAAAGATGCGTAACTTGTCACAAAAACAAAAATACATCGTACGTATTTACTAAATAACTCGTATTCTAATGCTATAAAACGTCTTTCATAAAAGATGTTATGACCAGAGGAAACTACGTTCGTCCAGCAATAACTGTGGGTTCTTTGATTGCTCTGGAAGGAAGCTCATCAAACTAGAACCCATGAAATATTAGTTCACTTTATTACATAAATGAATAGAAGATTTACCTAACTTTGACACACTTCTTTGCCATAGGATTATTGAATAATTTACAACTGTCATTGACCAGCAAAGCGTAACTTGATACACTTATTAACAACCTGTTCTCTTGCAGTACAAAATGCAACATTTACGAAATCATATTTCATCAGAAACATTAACAATTGCTACTGTCCTACACGATGATGTTCATTGCCGTCACGAACTGGGGCAGAGCGCTTCTGGGTTCGGCCCTATACTGACTTCTGGTGAAAGGGCACTGCTTGCTGAAAGGGGATGCGTGGTCTTCAGGAGTGCCTCTCATACGTGATTGCGAATTGTAGCGAGACCTCACTAACGTCTGTGGTATCGATATGTGTTGCCGACTTTGGTAGAGCACCTCAATCTCTGAATGATACCACAAAAGATGTTTGAAAAAGTCTTTTTACTATGTAATATAGGCCTAAGACTTTAACCAGGAAGGATTGCCAATGGTACACTGCGCTATATGACACAACCATGAGACATGTGTGACATGACTGTAACTTACTGCTTTCCAATTTTGTTTCAGCTCAGCCACTATTGTACAATAATTAATTGCGCGAGCCTAGTCCATTTTCCTTAAATGGCAGGTATTCGATTTCTCACCAGAAGTGAGTGGGCCTGGAGAACTCTGCAGTCCCGTAAGATTGGCGGAAAGCTTTTCATGGTGACTCAAAAGCAGGGACATGGCACCTTCTAGGTGGCTCTCAGTTTTCGCGGAAATGGTCTTGTTTCCGAAAACGATCGTTGTAGACAGTTGCTGGCGCTAATCCGGTTGTCACAGGCATGGATGTCCTGAGGGTACTTGAGCGCGAAATTGGTCTTACCATATGCACTTAAAAAAGGAGGCCACATCACAGAGTTTCTCTGACATGAGAAAGTTCGTTGCCTCCCTCCAACAATTACAGACTTTGTAATCCAGTCAGTAGTGACCAATGCAGAGAGACTAATCGGAACCAGTAACAACCTCAGGAGTCGTAATGATGCTTTCATGTGTGTCTACGCCCATTAATGTATCACATGCAGCAAAAATAAATGAACTTTATTTACTCTCTGTAATGTAATACAACAAAACAGTCATTCAGGCTTGAATCAACACTACTTGGTTGCATTCCACTGATAGTCACTGATGTAGCATTGGGAGAGTCCTGACAAGGCTGACGTCGGTGGGGCTGTACCAGTGAAGAGTAGTAGGGCTTGTGGGTGGTCCAGAAGAGAAGTCCCGCTGAGTCAGAAGCTCGTAGCTAGTTGGAGGTAGTGTGGCTGTTGCAGAGAGATTGTTCCATTGGATGGGCTGCGGATGTGGTCGCCGTGATCTTGGAGCGATGGTGAGTTGCACAGTGATGGGCCGCAGGTGCAGCCAATGTCAGCCCCAGCACGGAAAATTAAGAGGAAACACAGAATGAAGACTTGGGACGTGGTTCAGAGCAGAGGCATTGGCGGCTGATATGAAGTACTCGGACGAGATGTGGAGTGAAGACTTGGACGTGACTCTGAGCAAACGACTGCAATGGGGCGAAATGAGGGATGCAAACTGGGTCTGATCGACTGGGCAGCATCCCTTAAAGCCATCCAGTGGACGAATACTGCCACAGTGATCGGTGGGCACATGATCTGTGGGCCAAAAATTGGTGCCTGTGATTGCAGTTCTAATTGCAGCGACTCTGGTGCCTCTAACAGCGAAACCAGTACCGGACCCAGGAATCATAATGATGCATTTGTGTCATAGGTGAAAGAGTCATGTCAATTAATGGGGCATGAGGTAGCAAGAATAAATGAACGTTATTTACTCTCAATAATGGAACCAGTTATTCAGGCTTACTTGGTTCCATTCCACCAACAGTCATTTATGTAACACTGGTGGAATCCTGACAACGGCGACGTTGGTGCAGCAATATTGCTGGAGACTGGTAGGGCTCAAGGACAGTCCAGGATAGAGATCACAGCGAGGCAGGA
The DNA here is from genome assembly GCF_023898315.1 of Schistocerca nitens. Classification (NCBI taxonomy): domain Eukaryota; kingdom Metazoa; phylum Arthropoda; class Insecta; order Orthoptera; family Acrididae; genus Schistocerca; species Schistocerca nitens. Next base: position 619,576,747 of record NC_064616.1, on the reverse strand, counting down.
GGTTGCAGCCTGTTGGACGTAGCATGGCTGCTGCAGAAATGGGGTTCCATCATGTGGGCTGCAGACATGGCTGGCATGCTCTGGTAGACACTGTGAGTTGCCCACAGATGGGGTGTAGTTGCAGCCAGTGTCAGGCTTGGGGTGGAGAACCCAGACGATATATGGAATGAAGACTTGGGATGCGGCTCGGTGCAGAGGCATTAGCGGACAGTATGAAGTACTTGGACGAGATGTGTACTGAAGTCCTGGGTGTGACTTTGAGTGAAGGACTCTTCTGGGGGAGCTCCCATTGAAGGACTGGTGATGGCGGGCGGCACACATTGTAGAGTGATTCCCAATGTGAACAGCCTCTGGTCAGCCCGGCGACGTCATTTAAAGCCTCCTGGCAGAAGAATACAGCCACAGTGACTTTCAGGCACGTGATTTGCAGAGAAAGAATTGGTGCTTGCAATGGCAGCACAAATTGCAACGTCTCTCGTACCTCTAGTTCATTAAAAAACATGAACATGTGGCGACTTCTCCCATCTATAGCTTAGCCTTTTTTAATGAACATCTGGATACTATTTTCTTCACAACATTTAAAAAGTGATATTAAAACTATTTTCAACTTCTAAATTTTTGCTAATAATCTTTTCAATGAGTTTGATGGTAATACAGTCTTACTGTGCTCTTGATTGTCCTGTTTCTTTCTCAACAGTATTCCAAATTGTTTAGTTTTATTATAAGAGGTGCTAATGTCAAACATAATATACACACATCTGGGGTTTTTAATAACTTCCCATAATACAGTAAAGTAGTTTTTATAATATTTAAATGTTGCTGGGTCGTTACTCTTTCTTCTTGTAATAAACATTTCCCTTGTCCAGTTACAAAATATGTTTATTCCTTTATTAAGCCATGGTTTCATTACATGGTTTCTTACACCTACTCTCGTTTATGTGGTCCTTCAACTGTTTGCTCCCTATCGCGATTCCTAAAATTTCCTTCTTGGTTATTGCCCCTTTGATAATTATTCTCATTTCTGTTACTGTTCCGGTGAAACTGATTATGTTGGTTTCGTTCCTAATAGTTGAAATTACCATAGTGATTCCCATTTCCTTGTCTCCTGTTAAAATTTTGCAACTTAAATTTCAGCGTCTTTTCCTACTTTCCAACGGAATCTAAAACTTCATCGACTGAGACGGTCGCAGTCCGGAACCGCGCGACTGCTACGGTCGCAGGTTCGAATCCTGCCTCGGGCATGGATGTGTGTGATGTCCTTAGGTTAGTTAGGTTTAAGTAGTTCTCAGTTCTAGGGGACTGATGACCACAGATGTTAAGTCCCATAGTGCTCAGAACCATTTGAACCATTTGAACTGAGTTGGTTGGGCTATGCACCACATTCCACTGCAAAGATTCTGGAAGTCGATGCTTGAGTGTTGTAATTTCAGTCAGAATGCCTAGCAGTTGACTTTTGTGCATTAGTTTAGTTATCTCACGTACACAAAACTCCCTTATCGTCATATTGCCATATCTATAACTTGTACCGTTTCATAATTCGTTCTGGAGTCGTGTCTGCTTCGCCTCACTCCAGAATTTATTGGGAAAACACTTTTCAAACGCTTCGTAACTTGTAAATCGATTATTCATCTTATTTGTCCATGACTACGCGTCCGCTTCTAACTGCCTTTCAACCAATTCTATCTTATGTGATTCTTCAGTTTCTCCCGGCGTATTTCTTGCTGAAACAGTCCACGGGTGTACTGCCGGTCCATAGTCTCCAATGGGCACAATACTTCGGCGATCAGACATGTCACCATAGTCAGGTGAGCTGAGGAATTGAGCTCAAAAAATGTGTGTGAAATCTTATGGGACTTAACTGCTAAAGTCACCAGTCCCTAAGCTTACACACTACTTAAACCTAAATTATCCTCAGGCCAAACACACACACCCATGCCCGAGGGAGGACTCGAACGTCCGCTAGGATCAGCCGCACAGTCCATGACTGCAGCGCCTTAGACCGCTCGGAGGAACTGAGCTCCTGAGGGTTGAACGCTTCTTCTATATCTGGCGATGGGTGTAATGCAGCACGTTACCCTGTAGGCATTGACTGCTTCTTCTGGATTCTGCATCGTTGGGCTAGCCTTCACTTTGTGATGTGTCGTCACTGTGCGGTTGGTCGTGGTCTTGAGGTTGTCTGCAGGTGGATCTACCGTCTGTCCAGTAGGGCCACAGGCCACTTGTAGCGGTCGATGTCTTCCTTTTGTCGGCCTAACTGGCGGACGAGTGGTGAGGTCGCGTCTCTGAGTTTTCTGTAAGCTCTCGCAGCCCGTTGTTTGAAGCGCTGCAGCATTTCCGGCACCTGGGCTGCTTCATGAAGGTGCTGTGCAGGGAATAGTCACGGGACATGAAATAGCCATCTCAAGGCAATGTTCTGCAGTCGCTGCAACTTGATAATGTGGCAGCCGGCCGTGTTGCCCCAGACTTACAGGCATACTCCATAATCGGCCTCACACAGGACTTGTTCAAGAGGAGTCCAGAGTCGATCGGGAGTGAAGATCTGTTCTTAATGAGAGGGTCCAGAGCTCCAAGGCGGGCCTATGCCCTCCTTCGAGCGTCTGCGAAGTGTTTTCGCCACGTGAGCGTCGGGTCCAGGATGACTCCAAGGTATTTGGCCTTGTCTGTCCATGGGACGAATTCCCCAAAGAGCAGCAGTTGTGGTAGCACTGGTCTTCGTCGTTTGGTGAGGTGCAGCGCCTGGCTCTTCATGCCATTAAATCCGATTTTCCACTTCGCTGCCCAGTCTTCCAAGTCATTGCAGGCATCTTGTAGGCGTCGATGCACGATTTGCGGCCATCTGCTGCGAGTGATGAGGGCAGTGTCATCTGCATACATCGCCCTGATGATACGTGGCGTCTTAGGGAGGTCAGATGTGTCGAGGGAGTAAAGGATCGGTCCAAGGACCGATCCCTGTGGTACTCCCTCTCGCACTTGTCGGATGGTGGAGGTAGTGTCTTCGGCTTGCACGGCGAGCTTCCGATTCTGTAGGTATGTTGCAAGCAGCTGTACATAGGTTCCCTGGAATCCTAGCACGAAGAGTTTGTACAGGATTCCTGAGTGCCATACGCTGTCGAAGGCCCTGCTGATGTCCAAGAAGAGGGCTCCGCAGAAGTCTGTCTGTGTGTGTGTGTGTGTGTGTGTGTGTGAAATCTTATGGGACTTAATTGCTAAGGTCATCAGTCCCTAAGCTTACACACTACTTAACCTAAATTATCCTAAGGACAAACACACACACCCATGCCCGAGGGAGGACTCGAACCTCCGCTGGGACCAGCCACACAGTCCATGACTGCAACGCCCCAGACCGCTCGGCTAACCCCGCGCGGCCGCAGAAGTCTCTCTGGTTAAATGCTTCTGTGGCTTCGTTAACTACTTGGAGTAGTTGAAGTGTGGTAGAGTGGCCATCTCTGAATCAAAACTGTTCTGATGGCAGCAGGTCATCGTCGGTGGTCGTCCTTTGTAATTGGCTGAGGAGGATCCTTTCGAAGACCTTGCTGATGAACGGCAGAAGTTTGATGAGCCGGTAGCTCCTTGGGTCGACTCGATTCTTGCCTGGTTTGGTGACCACAACTACCAGGGCATGCTTCCATGCCTTGGGGTAGGTCCTGCTGTGGATAATCTTGTTGAAGATATTGGCTAGGACTTCGTCAGCTGCTGGTGGTAGTGCTTTCAGTGCCAGGCTTGAGATGGCGTCGTGTCCTGGGGCTTTGGCTGTAGGAAGGAGCTTGAGGCAGGCTAGTACTTCTGGGGCAGTCACTTCCGGGTTGTCGTATTTGGGCACTTCGTCTTCTTCTGCCGATGCAGCGATATATGTGACCAGCCTTTCTTCCACAAGCTGCACGTGTTGTCTGTTCTGCATGGCCGCCATAGGACGGACGTTCACCTCGAAGACGTCCGCCAGGGCGTTAGCCTTCTCCTGTGGGCGATAGACCGTGCCCGCCGGCGTCTGCAGTGGTGGGAGGCGCTGTCACGGTCGCAAGAAGTATCGTGTTGCGTCCCACATCGATGAGTCAGGTTGAAGGGCCGCCTTCTGTTGCGGTGTTCCTTCAGTGCTGCCTGGATCTGTCGTCTGAGGAGGTAGGCCTGCCTTTTAATTTCCAGGTCTCTGGTGATGCGCCAATCTTTGAGGAGTCGATTTCTGGTCCTGATGCAGGCCAGGATATCCTGCGGTAGGTCGGGCACTGGGCGTCCACGAGGTCGCGGCGGCGGTGTGGCTGTAGTGAGGGCGTCTTTGATGGATGCTTGGAGGTGTCAACCACGGTGTCCACATCCTCAGCTTCAGCAGGGCGGCGTTCCCCCAGATTTCTCACGACTTCAGCCTTGTATAGGTGCCAGTTAGTCTTTAGCTCGTGTTTTACTGGGTGGGCAAAAGACAGTTCCTACTCTGTGTTTCCTCAATATTCGCCCTATAAAACACGTCCAATAAAACACGAGCATTATTAGGAAGTGTCAAAGACGATCTCGGTTTGCGGAAAGTCGGCATATACCAGATCCAGTGTCAGTGTAGGAAGACTTATACTGGACAGACAGTGCGCACCATCGAAGATCGTTGCCGAGAACATCAGAGGCACACTCGACTTAGGTACCCCAACATGTCGGCGGTCGCAGAGCACTGTTTGTCCGAAAATCACGAAATGGACTACCTACCAGGGTCTTGGCACAGACATCTAAATACTGAGACAGCGTCGTTAGAAAGGCTATCGAAATTCGTACCTGAGACAGACTCATCAACCGAGATTGCGGCTATAGCCTCAGCAAGGCATTGTAACCAGCATTGAGTCTAATTAAAAAGACGCTCAGCAAAGAAAATGAACGGACGACCAGGGCGGACGAGGCAATTACACCGTCGCCACCACAGATGTCGACGCCAGCGTCTCAGCGACCACCGACGCGCGGCCGCGGGCGTGGACAGCAGAGAGAACGCTTCGCAGGGGGAGAGGATTTAAGACGGCCGCCCGCCCTCAGGAGCTCAGTTCGTCAGCGCACCTGACAATGGCGTCATCTCTGATCGCCGAAATGTTATGCCCTTTGGACACTATGGACCGGCAGTACACCCGTGGACTGTTTGAGCAAGAAATACGCCGGGAGAAACTGAAGAATCGCATCGTATACCTCTACGGGGAGGAGACGTATCGCAGCGTGAAGAAATTCGACAAGCTGCGCCACCGAAGGAGCCGTTTTCTGAGTGTTCTTGCTTTTCTGAAGAGATGTCGTGCCGATCAGGTTATGCCAAACTTTGCTAGGGTCACGCATCACATCGATTCTACAGCAGCTATGAGAATTAAGAAGTGTGCTAGCCTCGCCTTGGTTCGTGAGAGGGTGCACTTTACCAGACGCTGCCTTGAGTACAACTCCCAGGAACTACTTAAATTACATCTACAGCTAGCCAATCATTTTAATTCCACGACCTGGGACTGGATTGTTGGTGTTACCTCGGTGACCGCCGATTCTGCACATAAGAAGGCCTCGGGTTGTCAGATATCTTAATTCTCTCGTCTCTCTCACAAACCATCGCTGGAGGCTCCATAAAAGTCGGTCATCAGTCTCACGGACATTGAACTGACTGGGGATGGAGTTTCTGTTCTGGAGAAGCGACTTAATTTTGCTCCCACGCCTAGGTTCACGCCGGTAGCGGACATTGTCAGTGCAGTTGAACAGGTTGCTGCGCGACTACCACCTGAAGCAGCTGTGGAAGTACGGCGGGAAACCTGCCGTGCTCTGGCGAGAACTAAACCGATAAAGTCGAATATTAACAGCAGGGAGAGGGCAGCCATTCGACACCTGAGACAGAGCCCTGAGATTGTTGTCTTACCCGCTGACAAAGGCAATGCTGCAGTTGGTCTTTCCCATAAGGACTACGTTAAGAAGATGCAGAGCCTGCTAAATGACGAATCTTACAGGAAGATCAACACTGACACAACAAAGAAGGTGGAGAACAAGACTAGGGCTCTTCTCAAGGACGCGGATTTACCAGAGCGTGTCGCGAAGAAATTGACACCTCAAGGACCAGTACCGCCAAGACTTAATGGACTCCCTAAAGTCCACAAAGAAGGCGTGCCGTTACGCCCAATTGTCAGCAACATTAGGGCACCTACATATTTGCTGGCCAAATACTTGGCAGAATTACTAAGCCCTTATTTCGATAAATACTCTCATCATTTTCGTAATTCTGTGGATTTTGTAAACCGTCTCGACAACTTCAAGCTGAAAGACTCAGATATCCTGGTGAGTTTTGACGTTGTTTCATTATTCACCAAGGTGCCTCTTCGAGAGTCAGTTGAACTTATTACACAGAAATTTGACGAGAAGACCACCGACCATTTCAGGCACGTTCTGGCCTCCACGTATTTTCTCTTTAATGGAGGATACTATGAGCAAACAGAAGGAATCGCAATGGGGAGTCCACTCTCGCCTGTGGTCGCGAATTTCTATATGGAGTACTTCAAGGAGGAAGCTTTGGCGTCATCCAAATGGAAACCTACCTATTTTCTCCGTTATGTGTATGACACATTCGTGGCCTGGCCCTATGGAAGGGACAAGCTCCTAGACTTCCTTACACACCTGAAGTCCATACATCCGAACATCAAATTTAGTATGGACACCGAAGAAGAAGGAAAATTACCATTCCTGGACGTCATTGACAAAATAAGAGCGGATGGCACCCTAGGGCACGGGGTATACAGGAAGAAAACGCACACCGCCCTGTATTTGCATGCGGATAGCTGCCACCACCCTCCGCAGAGGAATGGGGTGCTAAAAACACAGGTGCACAGGGCGCGCAACATCTCTGATGCAGAGAGTCTGTCCCATGAGCTGGAACATCTCAAAACTGTATTCCGCAAAAACGGGTATTCGAATGGCATATTAGACGCGCTCTCCGCCCCACCTTTACAGTACAGCGTGTGGAGACGGAAGAAGTCACGCAGGAAGAGATAGCCACTGCCTATATACCGTATACTGGTGCACTATCGGGGAAAATAGGACGAATATTGAGGAAACACCGAGTAGGAACTGTCTTCTGCACACCCAATAAAACACGAGCATTATTGGGGAGTGTCAAAGACGATCTCGGTTTGCTCAAGGTCAGCATATACCAGATGCAGTTTCAGTGTGAGAAGACTTATACTGGACAGACAGTGCGCACCATTGAAGATCGTTGCCGAGAACATCAGACGCACACTCGACTTAGGTACCCCAAAACGTCGGAGGTCGCAGAGCACTGTTTGTCCGAAAATCACGACATGGACTACCAACATACCAGGGTCTTGGCACAGACATCTAAATACTGGGACAGTGTCGTTAGAGAGGCTATCGAAATTCGTGCCAGGGACGGACTCATCAACCGAGATTGCGGCTATAGCCTCAGCAAGGCATGGGAACCAGCGTTGAGTCTAATTAAAAAGACGCTCAGCAAAGAAAACGAACGGACGACCATGGCGGACGAGGCAATTACACCGACGCCACCTTAGACGCCGACACCAACGTCTCAGCGACCGCCGACGCGCGGGCGTGGACCGCGGAGAGAACGCCTCGCAGGGGGAGTAGTTTTAAGACGGCCGCCCGCCCTCAGGAGCTCGGTTCGTCAGCGCACCTGACGATGGCGACATGTACGAGTATGATCGCCAAAATATTGTGCCCGTTGGACCTATGGACCGACATTACATCCGTGGACTGTTTGAGCAATTTTATGTTACAAGCGCGGCAAGAAAATTTATCGGATGGTACTTTTACGTAGCTAGCAATACATTTTGTAGTTCCTGGTCCACCCAGCGGTACATTTATTACAATTACAATTACAATTACAATTACTAGTGTGTCCAATGTCCCACTCATATCTTTAATTTGCTGTTCTTGTTGTCCTGTGTCTGCATTAATTACTTCTTCCAAACCCCTCTGCTTCTGCACAATGGCCCTTTCGAACTCAACGATTTTTGCAAACATGTTTTGGACTGCCATTCGATTGTCTCCCACAAGTGCATTCTGTCTTAGAATATAGTCATTTAAAGCGCTCCACAACTCAAAATGCATCTTTCCACTTTTATAAGCATCGATATTTTGACATTTTCAGTTTTACCATCGACACGGTTTACTTCATAGCGATTTTGCCCATTTAGTTTCGAATCTCTGTTACCTTTCCCTCAATAATACGCTCTACATACATTTTAATTTTCCCTTCCTCGGTTTTTAGGTCCATTTTCTAATTCCCCATGTCAGTCCTCAGTCTAGAATACTAGTTTCTATTTCCTCATCATTCGCAATATCTTTTTAATTGGGTCTTCCATAACTAAACTCTCTCACTCTGATATAGGGCTATCCGAACCAAAGGCGCTCCGTTATCGTTTGATCGGGACAATCTCCGTTTCCGAAGTTGAGCCACCAAAGTCACACGTGTTTACACTTTCGACGCAAGTAGTTAGCTTTTCTGACGGTTGCCTCTGCTGTACTGCTGACGTCGAAAGTGAATGACTCTGCAGAATTTGGATCTGCTGCCGATGCCGGCAGTGGAAATCTCCATGTCGTAGCCGTAGCCGTGGTCTTAGCCCCTTCCGAAGCCTGCCATTCCGTCTGAGTCTCCGCTGCTGAAGCCGCAGCACACTTTTGCGTTGCCGTCTTTTTGTCTCTTGAATACTGCTTCACCCCTAATTTCCCATTTCTAAACCTGTCATCTTCATGTATTTTCTACTGCTGACGGTTTTTAAACTCGTTGCCCGCACAGAAGCTGTCCACACCTCTCAGGAGCTGGATCACGGATTCCTATTTGCAGCTTCAAGATGGAATGAATTTAAGTCCAACCCCGTTTGAGAGCCCCATTTGCAACTTTACTGCTCTGGATTAAATATATCAGAGCGTCAAATGTACGTCTCTGAATATAGTTTGACTCGTGAAAGTCCTAGGGACGAGCCCTACGCCGTCTGCTTTACGCCCTGTTCCTGTAGGAGCAAAATAAGTTACTAAAAGACGATCCTGAGGTCCATTTATTGACGTTAGACAAGTTTTGCGAATTATAAAATAATGAACATAAGCAAACAGGGCCTCGTGATGACTGGATGTTGTGTGCTGTCCTTAGGTTAGTTAGGTTTAAGTAGTTCTAAGTTCTAGGGGACTGATGACCATAGATGTTAAGTCCCATAGTGCTCAGAGCCATTTTTTTTAAACAAACAGGGAAACATTTGTAACGAACATTAGCAACACTGCTGGTTTAATTTTCAAGATCAGAAGGCTTATTCGCGTCCTGGTCGCACTTGTAATGTTGACGCTATATTTTGACTGCTCAACAAACGTTAACTAATTATTATGTTCAGTTCTAGCCAACGAATTCTCCCTAGACTCGTTACGTTATACTGTGTCTGTCCTGCACCGTTTCAGAGGGTATCCCTTTCTGTACTTTCCCGAGACCCTCTAACCGCAAAAACCGCACAGTCCATTGCACACAGCCCCCACTACGTGTGTGTGTGTGTGTGAATGTGTGTATGTGTGTCTGAGTGGGTGGGTAATTCTATATCAAACAGGGATATTATTATTAGAGGCAAACCATTTATACTTAAGGTAGCTTTTATTTTATAAATAGGGGGAGACAGCAGGAGTAGGAATGTCTAATATTTTCACAGTTGGAGACTATTGACTAGATATCGTGGTGTGGCTTATAATGTCGGAAGGAACTTTCATAAAATTCCATAAAATCATATCAAACGCTGCCCTGAAATTAGAAATTAAACAAAATTCTGCCAGCGTGTTTGATCAAAATGTTTACATGGTAGTGGAGCCTTGAAGCTGAATCAGAACTTCCCAAACCACGTTCAAACATCTTCTTAAGAAAGATTCACTGTAACAGAATCAAACTATCCAGCAAGTTGTAACAGATGATGATGATGGAAATGGAAATGCTGTGTGGCTAGGGCCTCCTGTCGGGTAGACCGTTCGCCTGGTGCAAGTCTTTCGAGTTGACGCCACTTCGGCGACTTTCGTGTCGATGAGGATGAAATGATGATGATAAGGACAACGCAACACCCAGTCCCTGAGCGGATAAAATCTCCGACCCAGCCGGGAATCGAACCCGGCCCGTTAGGCATGACATTCTGTCGCGCTGACCACTCAGCTACCAGAGGCGAACATGATGATCATGATGACATATGTATGTGTCTCACACCTCGGACTTGATCAAGGTCTAGTACTTTATATACGACTCTTTTTTGTCATTGTGGAAAACGCGCGAGATGTGTGCTCGAGAAAGCAATACGCTTTCTGATTCACACTATTCTTTTTCTTTTGTTGAAATTAATTTCCATCCTGTTTTAATCCTGCTGATTTTTCATTGTATTAGTGAAATATTACTATACCCTAGCATTCATCTGACTACAGGAGAAACCACGATGTATCTAATTAAGTTGGACATTGAGCACCTCCGATTGAAAATCGCGGGAAATCTAAATCAGAACGTCAGAACGGCGACTGGACGCGGTTCCTTACTTAATCACTACAATACCTTACTCTTTACATTCGAGAGGAGTTGGCTACAAATCTCCATTTGACTAGCCTGACTAACTTATACCACTGCTTCCGTAAGTATGTTCTGTCAGCACATTCCGCTCGCTAGGAATGTGGAAGATACGCTTGCACGTCTTCGTCGAAGTGAAAGAGATATTCGCATCTACGACCACGGTCCGATTCAATCGTCAATTTCAACAAAAGAAAAATAATAGTGTAAATCAGAAAGCGTATTGCTTTCTCGAACATACATCTCGCGCAACGACCGAGGTGGGGAAATTGCAGAAATTTGGCTTCTTTTGAGGAGCGACCAAAAGATATTTCTCCAGTCGTACTGCTTCTGAACACTACTGTCTCTCCATCACAAACTATGTCTTTCGGAGTACAGCCGTGAATGTAGCAGGTACCAACGTAATTTTGTATCGAAGTTTTAAACCTCCTTCTCTCTCTAAACCTCCAGCCTGAGTAGAATGCATAACTGCGAACAGTTCGAATGATAATACTTAATTTAGCAATATCTCATCAGAACCTTCAGCGAGGACCCAGCGTTTCGAAGCTACAGAAGATTACTGCAATACGAGAACTTGCGCTTCACTTCTATACAGATCTTCGTTTTACGTTAGATTCTGTGACTCAATGCTTATAACTCCCGTAAACGCTCCTGCGTTGTAAAGTTTACGAAAAAGGATATAATTCTAAACTTAATTCACATCGAGATCTCTTACGTTTCTCGGTAGGACAGCGGCTATTATATACCCAGACCAGTACTTCGTTAAATTTTAACGAACAACTCACCCCTTGGACGCAGTATTGATTATCAGTTTTCCAGGAATGTCTGCTGCAATGTCTGTGTTGCGTCGTGGTAATGACCAGGCGGAACGCAAGGCATTACCTATTTAGTAGGGCCTTCTGTAGATTGATGGAACAACGTATGGAACGTTTTCCTGATGTAGATAAACTACAAACCTTTGAGTCAGACATATCTACATCAAAAGAACGTACTTATGCCTCGTTCATATTTTTTTGGTAAATTTATATTCTATAATGTACTGCAAGGAGTTTCTGTGAGAGTACATTTTTTGCTATGTGTTAAGGTTTCTTTCCATTCCTTGTAGCAATTGAATATGGAAGAAACAATTTATTAAACGACTCTGTAAGAGATGTTCTTTTCTCATTTGCCTTTACGATCATTATGGATGCAATATAAGAGAGCTCAAGGATGATTGAAAATACCAAACTGGAAACTGGATTTTGACAGTTCTCGCAAATAGTTAGGCATTTTCGCTTGAGTCTGAAAGTTCAGACTTTCCACAATTTTTGTGGCACTTCCCTGTGAGTCAAGCGGGATTGTGGCTACTCCCATTTAATTTGTTTGTATCTGCCTTACGTGACCTGTCGATCAAAAGTTCTATGAGTGCCGCAGCTTGAACCGTATTCCAGTCCATAGAGTCTAGTGGTATGCTTTGTCATCGTAAGTTGGGCGCCAGTGACGCTACTGTCCTATAAGAGATTTCAGTTATTGTTGTGTGACCGAAAACTAACGGTAAACCAACCAAGTTAAGATTTATATGGTTGACAACAGATTATGTTAAGGATAAATGGCAAATAAGTAACCACATACATTAAAACAAACAAATCTATTATCATTTCGTATTTGCAATGAAACAGGGAACTTAAACTCTTGTTTGGTAATTTCAGAGCAATTGACCTGGGTGGAAGATAAATTGCACACGTGGACCCCAGAACACAGTTGTACGAGGGGCGTTCAACAAGTAATGCAATATTTTTTTTATGAAAGCATTTTGGTTTCATTGAGAATTGCAGTACACTATATATAGATAACATTCCATCAGAATTTCTAAAATCATTGGGGGAAGTGGCAACAAAACGACTATTCACGTTGGTGTGTAGAATATATGAGTCTGGCGACATACCATCTGACTTTCGGAGCCGGCCAGAGTGGCCGTGCGGTTCTAGGCGCTACAGTCTGGAACCGAACAACCGCTACGGTCGCAGGTTCGAATCCTGCCTCGGGCATGGATGTGTGTGATGTCCTTAGGTTAGTTAGGTTTAATTAGTTCTAAGTTCTAGGCTACTGATGACCTTTGAAGTTAAGTCGCATAGTGCTCAGAGCCATTTGAACCATTTGACTTTCGGAAAAGCATCATCCACACAATTCCGAAGACGGCAAGAGCTGACAAGTGCGAGAATTGTCGCACAATCAGCTTAACAGCTCATGCATCGAATCTGCTTACAAGAATAATATACAGAAGAATGGGAAAGAAAATTGAGAATGCGCTAGGTGACGATCAGTTTGGCTTTAGGAAAAGTAAAGGGACGAAGAGGCAATTCTGACGTTACGGCTAATAATAGAAGCAAGGCTAAAGAAAAATCAAGACACTTTCATAGGATTTGTCGACCTGGAAAAAGCGTTCGACAATATAAAATGGTGCAAGCTGTTCGAGATTCTGAAAAACGTAGGGGTAAGCTATAGGGAGAGACGGGTCATATACAATATGTACAACAACCAAGAGGGAATAATAAGAGTGAACGATCAAGAACGAAGTGCTCGTATTAAGAAGGGTGTAATACAAGGCTGTAGCCTTTCCCCCCTACTCTTCAATCTGTACATCGAGGAAGCAATGATGGAAATAAAAGAAAGGTTCAGGAGTGGAATTAAAATACAAGGTGAAAGGATACCAATGATACGATTCGCTGATGACATTGCTATCCTGAGTGAAAGTGAAGAAGAATTAAATGATCTGCTGAACGGAATGAACAGTCTAATGAGTACACAGTATGGTTTGAGAGTAAATCGGAAAAGACGAAGGTAATGAGAAGTAGTAGAAATGAGAACAGCGAGAAACTTAACATCGGGATTGATGGTCACGAAGTCAATGAAGTTAAGGAATTCTGCTACCTAGGCAGTAAAATAACCAATGACGGACGGAGCAAGGAGGACATCAAAAGCAGACTCGCTATGACAAAAAAGGCATTTCTGGCCAAGAGAAGTCTACTAATATCAAATACCGGCCTTAATTTGAGGAAGAAATTTCTGAGGATGTACGTCTGGAGTACAGCATTGTATGGTAGTGAAACATGGACTGTGGGAAAACCGGAACAGAAGAGAATCGAAGCATTTGAGATGTGGTGCTATAGACGAATGTTGAAAATTAGGTGGACTGATAAGGTAAGGAATGAGGAGGTTCTATGCAGAATCGGAGAGGAAAGGAATATGTGGAAAACACTGATAAGGAGAAGGGACAGGATGATAGGACATCTGCTAAGACATGAGGGAATGACTTCCATGGTACTAGAGGGAGCTGTAGAGGGCAAAAACTGTAGAGGAAGACAGAGATTGGAATACGTCAAGCAAATAATTGAGGACGTAGGTTGCAAGTGCTACTCTGAGATGAAGAGGTTAGCACAGGAAAGGAATTCGTGGCGGGCCGCGTCAAACCAGTCAGTAGACTGATGACCAAAAAAAAAATATTATTCACCTCTGTTTGACAACAAAACCATGATTTTCAAAATAATCTCTGTTGTATGCGATGGCCTTAAACCACCTTACTGGGAGCGCCTGTACGCCCATATGGTGCCACTCTATTGGTCGACATCGGTGCCAACACCTTGCTGCATCAATAACATTCCCATCATCTGCGTACTGTATCCCATTTAGTGTAACCTTCATTTGATAACACAGATGGAAGTCTTCTGTTAGGCGGCGTAGAACCCAGCGGGTACACACCTTTGAGTACCCCACCTGTTGGACGAGTATGTCAGCATTATCAATAGAGACCTCCAGGTGTGCAGCGAGATGTTTGATTGTAATCCTCGAGAGTGTCCGCATGTTTCAACATTTCAGGAATCACAGCTGTGTGCGGCCGGCCGGTACGCGGGAGAACGAACAGATTTGCGCGACCCTGTTTTTACACTACTGGCCATTAAAATTGCTACATCACGAAGATGACGTGCTACAGACGTGAAATTTAACCAACAGGAAGAAGACGTTGTGATATGCAAATGATTAGCTTTTCAGAGCATTCACACAGGTTGGCGCCGATGGCGACACCTACAACGTGCTGACTTGAGGGAAGTTTCCAACCGATTTCTCATACACAAACAGCAATTGACCGGCGTTGCCTGGTGAAACGTTGTTGTGATGCCTCGTGTAAGGAGGAGAAATGCGTACCATCACGTTTCCGACTTTGATAAAGGTCGGATTGTAGCCTATCGCGATTGTAGTTTATCGTATCGCGACATTGCTGCTCGCGTTGGTCGAGATCCAATGTCTGTTAGCAGAATATGGAATCGGTGGGTTCAGGAGGGTAAAACGGAACGCCGAGCAGGATCCCAACGGCCTCGTATCACTAGCAGTCGAGATGACAGCCATCTTATCCGCATGGCTGTAACACATCGTGCAGCCACGTCTCGATCCCTGAGTCAACAGATGGGGACGTTTGCAAGCCAACAACCATCTACACGAACAGTTCGACGACGTTTGCAGCATCATGGACTATCAGCTCGGAGACCATGGCTGCGGTTACCCTTGACGATGCATCACAGACAGGAGCGCCTGCGATGGTGTACTCAACGACGAACCTGGGTGCACGAATGGCAAAACGTCATTTTTCGGACGAATCCAGGTTCTGTTTACAGCATCATGATGGTCGCATCCGTGTTTGGCGACATCACGGTGAATCTACATTGGAAGCGTGTATTCGTCATCGCCATACTGGCGTATCACCCGGCGTGATGGTATGGGGTGCCATTGGTTACACGTCTCGGTCACCTCTTGTTCGCATTGACGGCACTTTGAACAGTGGACGTTACATTTCAGATGTGTTACGACCCGTGGCTCTACCCTTCATTCGATCCATGCGAAACCCTACATTTCAGCAGGATAAAGCATGACCGCATGTTGCAGGTCCTGTACGGGCCTTTCTGGATACAGAAAATGTTCGACTGTTGCCTTGGCCAGCGCATTCTCCAGATCTCTCACCAATTGAAAACGTCTGGTCAATGGTGGCAGAGCAACTGGCTCGTCACAATACGCCAGTCACTACTCTTGATGAACTGTGGTATCGTGTTGAAGCTGCATGGGCAGCTGTACCTGTAGACGCTGTGGTGTCACCGCCAGACACCACACTTGCTAGGTGGTAGCTTAAATCGGCCGTGGGCCATTAGTACATGTCGGACCCGCGTGTCGCCACTGTCAGGATTGCAGACCAGGCGCCACCACAAGGCAGGTCTCGAGAGACGTACTAGCACTCGCCCCAGTTGTACGACGACTTTGCTAGCGACTACACTGACGAAGCCTTTCTCTCATTTGCCGAGAGACAGTTAGAATAGCCTTCAGCTAAGTCCATGGCTACGACCTAGCAAGGCGCCATTAGTTACTTCATGAATCTAAAGAGTCTCACTTGTATCATCAAGAATGCTGTATACCAAAGGACGATATAAAAGTTAAGTGTTCTAGTAGGTACGTTCTTTTCTTTATCACATTCATTACGAATCCTGTTCCAGACTTAACGCCAGACGGCGTGAGTTGACGCGTGCCCTTTCGGCTACTTCACTGTGGACTGGCTGCCTTAACAGTCCACTACATTGGGGACGTGGATTAATCAGGATCTTGTTCTTTCTCATTGCTTACATTCCCTTGTGTCATGGCTTCGCTACATTCTCCAGATGTACTGTCCGAATTTTATCGCTTGCAGAATCAGCAGACGCAGGCGTTATTGGATGCCCTTGGACAGCTCGTCCAGGGTCAACGTGCGCTGCAAACCGATGCGGCCGCCGCCGCTTCATCGCTACCGCAGCCACATCATGCTGTTGCACCCCCGTTTCGTAGCTTTGTGGCAGCCAACGAAACCTGGACAGAATGGTCCCGACAATTTGGATTTCATCTCGCCGCCTACAGAATTCAAGGTAATGAGCGGCAGCCGTTTTTGCTTTCGTGTGTAGGTGTGTCCACCTACTGTGTGATAGTGAAATTGTTTCCCCGACGCGACGTAGCAACTCTGTCCTACGAAGAAATTTTGTCTGCTTTAGATGCCTATTTCAAAGAAACAGTAAATGTCGTTGCAAAAAGGTATACGTTCTTTCGTACAAAACGTATGGCCGGTCAGACTAATAGGGAGTGGGTTGCAACTTTGCAAGGACTTACTAGGGAGTGTGCGTTTGAATGTGAATGTGGACTCCCTTATTCAGATACTATGGTGCGTGATGCAATAGCACAGAACGTTTCTGATGTTCGCATATGGGAACAGATTTTGAAACTAGTTAATCCCTCCCTTCAACAAGTGATAGACATATTGGATAGGCAAGACACACTTGACTTTGCTCAGGAATCATTTGAAACTTCGCCAGCCGTGTGTCACATTAACCGGCCCGCCGGGCGCGCTGCGCGGACCGCTAAACAGCCCTCGCGCACGTCCGCGCAGCTGCGGCCTAGCTCTCAAACACGTGTGCCGTGTAGGCAAGCAAATGCAGTGAAATCATGCCCGCGGTGTGCAACTAGACATTCGCATGACAATTGCCCGTCACGCCAAGCTATTTGCTTTTACTGTCATAAGAAAGGACATGTTCAAAGTGTTTGCCAGAAAAAGCTCAGATCAGACAATCACAACCATTCCAGGCCCTTTGCTTCGCGCCGGAATCGAACCAAGGACACTCGGGCTCGGGAACCTTCGCCCATGGACATTCATGTAGTTCGTGCCACTCCGCCCAGTGTTCCTCTCGCTAACAGTGACTGTGTTCGTCCCACACAAAGTGTGCGTCGCCGTCGACGCCACTCCCGTCACGTCGCACGTGATTCTGTACCAGTGTCTGTTCACGTTGCACAAAACAGTCGCTCTTGTCGTCAGCAGGACAATAAACTTTTTGTAGATTTGGACTTTGCCGGACAAGTGATACCGTTCCAGCTCGATACCGGAGCTGCAGTTTCATTGCTCAATCACGCCACGTACAAACAACTGGGCGCACCTCCGTTGCGTGCAGCCAATGTTCGGCTCACGAGTTATTCCGGACAAGCTCTCCCTGTATTAGGGCAGTGCACTCTTCTTGCAACATACGAGGGACACACAAAACTTGTGTCTTTTTACGTTCTTTGTTCTTCTTCGGCAGTGTACTTGTTTGGTTTAGATTTATTTCAGTTGTTTAACTTGTCTATAGTCAATCAGGTCCTATCAGTGAACCAGACTGTGCCTTCAGCCAGTGTTTCTAGTCTATGTGACGAATTTGCAGACATTTTTGCACCGGGCCTTGGTTGCGCTAAGAACTATGCAGCTCAGTTGGAACTGAAAGTACACGCGCAACCGAAATTTTTCAGAGCGCGCAATGTTCCCCACGCATTGCGTTCTGAGGTCGCCAACCGCTACGAGATCTTGTATCGGTCCACTGCTAATGCGTTGTCCCGTTTGCCTGTTGCTGAGGATAAAGCATTCAATTCTTCCGAACTTGCTTGCCTGTTCATTGATTCGGAAACCGGTGACGTGGTCGAATCGTTTCCGATTGATTTTCGTCGTGTAGCTACAGCCACAGCTGCTGACCCTATCCTTGCTACTGTTTTGCGTTTTGTTGGTATGCATTGGCCCTTGTCGAAGTCACGGATCGAGGATCCGCTGGTTCGCCGATATTTTGCTCACAAGGAGAGACGTTTTGTACGACGTGGTGTTTTGTTGTTGCGTTCTGATAATGATCAGTCCAGAGTAGTGGTCCCACGTTCGTTACAGTCCTCTGTCTTACGGCTCCTTCACCAAGGACATTGGGGTATAGTGCGCACGAAACACCTTGCTCGTCAGCACTGTACTTGGTTCGGAATCGATGCTGCGATTACGAGTATGTGCTCTTCTTGCATGGCGTGTGCCGAACAACAATCCGCACCGCCGCGGAAATTCTTTGCATGGCCGAAAGCCACTTCCCCTTGGCAACGCTTGCACATAGATTTTGCCGGTCCATTCTGGAATGCTCGATGGTTGGTTGTGGTCGATTCTTTCAGTAATTTTCCTTTTGTTGTCCGGATGCCTTCCACGACGTCATCTGCCACCATACAAGCGTTATCTGCTATTTTTTGCATTGAAGGTCTTCCGCAGACTATTGTTTCCGACAATGGCCCACAATTCATGTCTGCAGAATTTCAGTCATTCTGCAAGGCCAATAGTATTCAACATCTGACATCCGCGCCGTTTTCGCCTCAGTCAAACGGTGCCGCTGAACGATTGGTCCGGACTTTCAAGTCACAGATGTTGAAGTTGAAAGAGTCGCATTCTCGGGAGGACGCATTGTTGCTCTTTTTGTCCTCGTATCGCTCTCAGCCCCGAGATGGTCGCTCGCCGGCTGAGTTGCTCCATGGTCGTCCTCATCGACCCTTGATGTCTTTGCTGCATCCGCCGCATCAGGTTCCTGTGCAGCGGCAGACTCCTGCTTTTGCTCCTGGCGACGTTGTATTCTATCGCAACTATCGCGGTTCACGGCGTCGGCTCGCAGGGCGCATTCTTCGCTGCCTCGGCCGCGCGATGTATTTGGTTTTGGGGGCCTCTGGTGAGGTGCGTCGGCATCTCAATCAGCTGCGCCTCTGTCGTCGCCTGGGTTCTGCCGCTCCCCGTCTGCTTTCAGCGACGGTGCCGTCCGGTCAGCGCCTTGGGGACCCATCTACTGGCTCGCCTCGTCCCCAGGTGTTGCCGACGATGCCTTCCATTTTGCCCCATGGCGTCGCGCCGCCGCCGCAGCCGCTGCCGGCGCCGCCCGCAGTGGACGCTTCGCTGCAGCCGCCCAGCGCCTCCCTGGGTCGCGCGCCGCCGATAGCTTCCCGTGACCAGCTGTACTCCGCCATGGAACTCTTGCCCGCTCCGGACCAGATGTCGTCTTCGCCCGTCGGGTGCCCCGACCGCATGTAGGTCGGCCCTTCGGCCCCTCCTGTCTCATTACGGGCGCATACACCGCGTGTTGACGTGCACCCTGGACTAGGTTTTCAGGCGTTTCCTAGCTCCCCTCGGACCGTATGGCCGGGTGCGGGTGGCACAGCCTCGCCTGTTGTTAGGCTCCCCACCTCATCGCATACGTCAACATGGGGTCCTCCCCACGGCGGGCGGAAGCCTTATCACACGACCGTTCGCCGATTTGCGGGGAGGGAATGTGGTGTCACCGCCAGACACCACACTTGCTAGGTGGTAGCTTAAATCGGCCGCGGGCCATTAGTACATGTCGGACCCGCGTGTCGCCACTGTCAGGATCGCAGACCGAGCGCCACCACAAGGCAGGTCTCGAGAGACGTACTAGCACTCGCCCCAGTTGTACGACTTTGCTAGCGACTACACTGACGAAGCCTTTCTCTCATTTGCCGAGAGACAGTTAGAATAGCCTTCAGCTAAGTCCATGGCTACGACCTAGCAAGGCGCCATTAGTTACTTCATGAATCTAAAGAGTCTCACTTGTATCATCAAGAATGCTGTATACCAAAGGGCGATATAAAAGTTAAGTGTTCTAGTAGCTACGTTCTTTTCTTTATCACATTCATTACGAATCCTGTTCCAGACTTAACGCCAGACGGCGTGAGTTGACGCGTGCCCTTTCGGCTACTTCACTGTGGACTGGCTGCCTTAACAGTCCACTACAGACGCCATCCAAGAGGAATTTTAATGGCCAGTAGTGTATAATGACAGGCGCATCCCCGAAAGGATCCCCGTTTTTTTTTTTTTCCACTGCCATGTCTCCATAGAGATCCTGCAAGCTCCTATAAATGTCTTGTTTTCCGTTATAAGAAACTCAATGACAGCTCTCTGCTTGGAACGCACATCCGTCACAGGCACCATCTTAAAAGCTACATATAGCGCCGCCACCTATCAGAACGTCATGAAACTATAAAGGCAGAATGGAAATATTCCAAGATGTCATACAGCAAAAATCTGAATTTTTTTCAACCGGTATTCGCAGAGGAAAAAATGTGTTGCATTATGTATTGAACGTTGTTCGTATGTATACTTTCAAATGTTCGCCGAGCAGCTGAGAGGTGTTATCGCCCGCGGTGAAAAGGGCGAGTTCTTCACTCAAGTTCTAAACGTCTTATGCAGAGGGCTGCTTCCTGCTTGGCATCTCAGTCCGATGACAAGGAGCGCCAGTTGGTGAAGATAAATGTGGGCATCTAGGAAAACTCAGATCAGCGATGAATAAGATCAGCCACATTATCATGTTTCATTGTGTGTACAGACCGTTTTAGCTGGTTGGTCTCTCCTCTTCTCTACGTTCTGGGACAACTCTTCCGCCTCCGTAATTTGTTCGATTCCACCCACATCTCTAAATACCCCTCTAGGCAGTTTCCATCAGCTCCAATGTGTCAAATATCTTTTTATGCACCGTATACAACACTGCAGAGAACAGATAACAAACGAAACAGTTTGTTGGGCTCTAATTAACCCCATGGTGTTTATTGTATTGATACTTGCTTCTGCACAATGCCGGCCACAAACATTTATTTTCACCATCTTCCAGGCTGTCATTTCTCATAAGCTGCATTATAACATGAATTTGTAGCGCAACCATCATTGTCACAGTTTTGAAACTGTTTATTTATGTGTAGCCTAGGGCAGCTCCCCTGTTAATGAACGTACCATGTGTTCTGGTAAAACAAAACATTCAACCTGCCTTGGAGTGAATGAGTAGCTTCGAAACAGGTAACAATGTAAACCAAAATCAAAGGTTGGACAACTGCTGCTGTAAACACGCCGTATCACATTACCACCACATTTCCGCAATAACGTCATTATTTAACAAAATTACATGTAACTAAGGGACGAATGTATACTCATCAGGAATTCTGGTGTAGGTTCAAAGCAATGTGTCAATAGTTCAGAATAACGCATCACCACGAACTGGATAGTCGAGTACGTACTGGGTTGTAATTCTTCAATAACATATTTACATTAGGCTAGAAATATAATCAAGTATGTTGCCAAATTTACATTTTTGCCATATTAGCAGCATATATGATTTATTTCTTCGTACTGAAGTAGTAACTTTGAGTAAGGGGTAAGGGACAGTTCTAATGCAGCCTGCTTTGTTGTCAGATCCCTGGTTACCTGCTTTCCCCGATGTCTTCATGCAGCATTGACAGGTTTCCTGCTCCACTTCTCGCCGGCCGGAGTGGCCGCGCGGTTAAAGGCGCTACAGCCTGGAACCGCACGACCGCTACGGTCGCAGGTTCGAATCCTGCCTCGGGCATGGATGTGTGTGATGTCCTTAGGTTAGTTAGGTTTAAGTAGTTCTAAGTTCTAGGGGACTTATGACCACAGCAGTTGAGTCCCATAGTGCTCAGAGCCATTTGAACCATCTGCTCCACTTCTCGCTCACCCCTCCCATCACTCCTCTGTCGTCACAATCCAAAATGGAGGAAATAGCCCAATTATACTAAGTTTAAAATGGCAGGACATTCAAAAATTCCCCTTGTGCTGGAGGAAAATTCAGAAAGTGCACCTGTTGTAAGTTAGAAGGGCGAAAAATCCAGTTCTCCTAAGTTTGAAATGGTGCTGCAATATGTAATGTCATCATACTTAATAATTAAGCAATCGACCTATTACGTTTAATGTTTCATCATCGCCCCCACCCACAGCCACCCGAGGGTCTCATGAAACTGCCACTTCGTTTTTATTTAAACAATTACCAGTGCTTGTGTGCAGCAGGATAGGAATGTGGGGAGGTCCCCCAGGCTGCGTGCCAACCATCACATTGAAGTGGTCAGGAAGTACGTGTGTGTGTGTGTGTGTGTGTGTGTGTGTGTGTGTGTGTGTTGGGGGGTGGGAGGATGTTTTTATTTAAATAATTGGGGCGGCATCTGCAACTATATGTCGTCGAATTGATGCGAAGCTGCCACCGACTGTTTAACGAGACCACTGTGGGCCAATATTCAGAGTGCCATGGTCGTAAGCTGACAGCAGCAACCAGAGCTTGCTGCTCCAAGTCGCTAGCAGAATGAGCTCTTGATGTGGATGTCTCTACCCAGATGCCTACCCTCACCCTTGCCATCACTTGTGCGAGACTACGTGAGGTCACAAGGTGTGTGTCTTGGATAGCTGCTACATTTTGCATGAGATGCCTAGCTATAGATGATTAACTGTTAGCCACACGCTATCGTGGCTGTTTTATATTGTCAAGAATGCAATGACGTTTCTCTGCAACATAGGAAAACACTAATCCGACGCTATTTCTGGCAAGACACAAGGTTTATGCAGACTACTGGCGATACACTCAGAACAGAATTGTTCTGTATATACAATACCAGATCTCTTCAGGTGTATAGTCTTCCAGAATTCAATTGATGAGATAAGCTTTAGCTTCTATGTGATTACTCTCACTTTTCTAAATAATACACACACACACACACACACACACACACACACACACACACACACACACATTCAAGCTGAATTTTCAATCGTTTTTCAAGTCTGCATTAACAATTTCCATAAAGTTTACAGGTGAATAGTTAAAACAACTGTCAATTTAATCATCTTTTTGGGGATTTTGTGGTATTTGAAGGAGTCTAGGTTAACAACTTTCACGGTGGTTACTAGTAAAGCCACAATCAGATTCCAGTTTTGCCAATCAGTGTTAGGAAAATTACGTCACTGTCGAAAGACCATTTCTTTAAACAACTGTTAAAAACTGTACAGATGAATGGTATCTTGGGAAAGATTTTCCCACTACAGTATGTAAATTCAAATGCTAGCTAACAGTTCGTTTGGTAATAGCACTGAACACGTGACAGAAATCACAACGTCGATGTGGCAATGATTTAACACTATCGTGCAGTCCTTAGTCCCATATTGCAAAGTAAAATCACCCTGGCAGTACTACACTGGTCCGCTAGAGATGCACCTACAAGTGTTGTACAGGCGCCAGACGTTCCAGAGGATTTCTAAATCATTTCTGCCAAATGTTGGTTTCGTTCCTTCAACAAGTTCACTACCGATTTATATTCTCATCTGTATGAGCATGAGCATGATCTTGATATCAACAGTCCACGGAGAGGTTGAGGCATCCAAGTTCGCTGAATAAATTGTTTCTCTCTACTGATATCATTAAATGTTAACATCAAGCATTCATCTTCCAGGTTTTTTCAGACTTTGGCTACCACCACACTATATTATTGTGTGAGGATGGAGCATATGACGAAGTTTGGTATCAGGTGGGTATCTTGCAAAATGTAATTCTTGGTTTTCTTTGTGAGATCAGCTTGAGCTTCTAGGTGATTACTCTCACAACATAGATGGAGCTACTGAAGTTGACAGGAAAACTATAACGTTACCGGGAACAAAATCTATTATAATTTTGAGCGATACTTAAATGAACTCATGAGATAATGACATTCAAAATCTGCAGAATGTTTACAGGCAAACCGTAGCCATATGAAGTTGGAGGCAATTTCGATGTCAAGGACCATATGCATCCACGCAAAGTAGTTTGTTTTACAACGAGAATTTCAAAGTCACGATACTAAAAGATAATATTATTTCTGTGGAGTGTATCACATGTTGTGGATAGCGAATGTTAAGTGGCAATCAGTGTCATGCACCAGTAATTCCTAACAATGACTACTACTGATGAGCCGAAACACTACACCCACGTGTTTAACAGAGTATTTGTGCACTTTTTGTACCCAATCCAGCTGCGATACTGCACAGCATGGATTGGACAAGCCCTTATATTTGGAATGTAAGAACAGTTTAACTGTCAGAAAGATAGAGAGAGAGGGGTGGTAGGGGGGGGGGGGGAGGGGAGAGAGATAGAGAGAGACTTAAGCTTTTTCACACAGCTGTTGGACACAAATATGGAAATATCACCGATCAGCGTTCAGGAACCAAGGATTTGACAGGAAATTCATAAACAGATCAGGTTTTCCCCTGATACCACCCGTTTCCACACACCCTCTACTGTTCAAGAACAAAGGACTGTTGTCCTATAATGCCCCTATTGTTCTCTGATCCCCCTATTGTTCTCCAATACCACTGTTGTTCTGTTAAGTGGTTTTTCACATCCTCCCCCTACCTCCTCTATTGTTCTGAAATAGACCAATTACTCTATGTATAAAATGGAGGGAAATTCAAAATTTGACAGGAAATTCATAAGTAGATGAGGTTTCCACTGACATCACTATGAAAGTAGGGCAGTTGTTCTAAGTTTAAATTGGCACAAAGTCCCAGATGGACCAGTGACCTATTGGAATTCAAGATGGATGACCTGAGATACTGACACAGTTTGCATTGTTGCCAGATTTCCTGAGTTTTCCTCCTGAGACTAAGCATGATGTTTCGGCGGCAGGTCCAAGACTGCCTGTTAGACAAAAGATACCAGTCTGGCTCTGAGGTCTGGGACAAAGGCCATTGTCTTCCAAGATCACTGCCTCCTTCCTGTACCTGTTCTAGAACAAAGGATGATTTGTTTCCCTGCAGGTGCACGATTCTTGATAGACAAAGGGTACTGGTCTGAGCCTGAAGATGTTTTTCACCCTACAGGTAGCAATGAGTGTGCTGACCTATTTAATATGCAAGCTATTACTCATACTTCAGGGCTATTTTTATAACAGTTATGCCGCTTATTCGCATTCGGGTTCAAAATTGACATCATACACACACACACACACACACACACACACACACACACACACATTACTTCTTCTGATAGCAGTTCCCCTAAGCTTTGACATGTCTACTTCAGCTATGCTGGGAAAGGATAGATCCTTAACACCACAGTGGTTAAGGGTCTTCCACAGTCTCCTGGTGCATCAGTACTGCCACCACCTCAGACTGTGCTAATGCTCAATCGGCTGCGGTTTTGTGGGTGCTGGTTGATCCATGCCCGTTGGCAGCCAATGTGTGGTGCTGTCAGTCAGGGTATGGCAGAGTCATCAGCTGGCCAGCTCCCCTGTGATTCGCCCTGTAGAGCTAGTGCTACATCCACTTATATTTCTAATACTAAGTGTGATCATATTTCAACACAATTTTAATGATGTGTAAATCCAACCATCCTTATACGAGCAAAGGGTGCATGCAATGCAGATGTGCCTCCCTATTGTAAAAAATGGAACACTTAATGCAGTTGTATGTGTTTGCTTACAGTAAAGAATTTAAGTGTAAACGCATCCATTCTTACAGAAAAAGATGCATGCAGTGCAGACGCAACTGCAAGTTAGAAACTATTGTATGACAGGGTAGAATGAAAGAAAACATACACTCCTGGAAATTGAAATAAGAACACCGTGAATTCATTGTCCCAGGAAGGGGAAACTTTATTGACACATTCCTGGGGTCAGATACATCACATGATCACACTGACAGAACCACAGGCACATAGACACAGGCAACAGAGCATGCACAATGTCGGCACTAGTACAGTGTATATCCACCTTTCGCAGCAATGCAGGCTGCTATTCTCCCATGGAGACGATCGTAGAGATGCTGGATGTAGTCCTGTGGAACAGCTGGCCATTCCATTTCCACCTGGCGCCTCAGTTGGACCAGCGTTCGTGCTGGACGTGCAGACCGCGTGAGACGACGCTTCATCCAGTCCCAAACATGCTCAATGGGGGACAGATCCGGAGATCTTGCTGGCCAGGGTAGTTGACTTACACCTTCTAGAGCTCGTTGGGTGGCACGGGATACATGCGGACGTGCATTTTCCTGTTGGAACAGCAAGTTCCCTTGCCGGTCTAGGAATGGTAGAACGATGGGTTCGATGACGGTTTGGATGTACCGTGCACTATTCAGTGTCCCCTCGACGATCACCAGTGGTGTACGGCCGGTGTAGGAGATCGCTCCCCACACCATGATGCCGGGTGTTGGCCCTGTGTGCCTCGGTCGTATGCAGTCGTGATTGTGGCGCTCACCTGCACGGCGCCAAACACGCATACGACCATCATTGGCACCAAGGCAGAAGCGACTCTCATCGCTGAAGACGACACGTCTCCATTCGTCCCTCCATTCACGCCTGTCGCGACACCACTGGAGGCGGGCTGCACGATGTTGGGGCGTGAGCGGAAGACGGCCTAACGGTGTGCGGGACCGTAGCCCAGCTTCATGGAGACGGTTGCGAATGGTCCTCGCCGATACCCCAGGAGCAACAGTGTCCCTAATTTGCTGGGAAGTGGCGGTGCGGTCCCCTACGGCACTGCGTAGGATCCTACGGTCTTGGCGTGCATCCGTGCGTCGCTGCGGTCCGGTCCCAGGTCGACGGGCACGTGCACCTTCCGCCGACCACTGGCGACAACATCGATGTACTGTGGAGACCTCACGCCCCACGTGTTGAGCAATTCGACGGTACGTCCACCCGGCCTCCCGCATGCCCACTATACGCCCTCGCTCAAAGTCCGTCAACTGCACATACGGTTCACGTCCACGCTGTCGCGGCATGCTACCAGTGTTAAAGACTGCGATGGAGCTCCGTATGCCACGGCAAACTGGCTGACACTGACGGCGGCGGTGCACAAATGCTGCGCAGCTAGCGCCATTCGACGGCCAACACCGCGGTTCCTGGTGTGTCCGCTGTGCCGTGCGTGTGATCATTGCTTGTACAGCCCTCTCGCAGTGTCCGGAGCAAGTATGGTGGGTCTGACACACCGGTGTCAATGTGTTCTTTTTTCCATTTCCAGGAGTGTATAACTAGAATTTAACTAACTAAATTTACTTGTTTCTGAAAACAGGTTTCTGAGAATAGGTTTTCTTACAAAAATATGTCCCACATGTTGAGCTACTTCATTTCAGAAAATACAGAATGAGTCACTAACTATTGCCACCAAGAATAGCTCCGAAAGTATGATAGAAGCTGAAAAGTCGGACAAAAGTTACATGGGAGAATGGGGGCCATAATATGACGTTGGTTTTTTGTTGCTAGGTAGGGTCGCTTCAGAGATATGAAGATCAACTTTGTTTTTTTAAATGGGATTCTATAGTGTGGTACTTATTTTTTAATAGCGGCTATCAAAAAAATGGTTCAAATGGCTCTGAGCACTATGGGACTTAACATCTATGGTTATCAGTCTCCTAGAACTTAGAACTACTTAAACCTAACTAACCTAAGGACAGCACACAACACCCAGTCATCACGAGGCAGAGAAAATCCCTGAACCCGCCGGGAATCGAACCCGGGAACCCGAGGGTGGGAAGCGAGAACGCTACCTCACGACCACGAGCTGCGGACTAGCGGCTGTCGAGACGAACCTAATGATGTGTAACAGTAAGGTCTTTGAAGGTCAACGAAGGTCACAAAGGTGGCATGAACGACCATTTACAGAAGGTTTTTCGAAGTGATGAGGATTTTTATCAATGCAATGCTGCAATATTCCGTACCACATCGGCACTTAGCGCAGTACATGCTCTGACAGTACTCTCCTGCACATATTCAGGTGTAGTTGGAACGTCTTTATAAACAATGTCTTTTGCGAATCCCCACAAGGAAAAAATCCAGAGGCGTCAAGTCTGACGAACGAACCAGCCACGACACATCTCCTCCGTGTCCAATCCAACGATTTGGGAACATTACTGTTTCTGTAGACATCAATGAAAAATGTGTCGGACACCCATCGTGGTGATACCACATTCTGTTCGTTGTTCCTAAAGGTATGTCTTCCAATAACAGACTTAATGTTTCTTGAATGAGATTTTCACTCTGTAGCGGAGTGCGCACTGATATGAAACTTCCTGGCAGATTAAAACTGTGTGCCGGAACGAGACTCGAACTCGGGACCTTTGCCTTTCGCGGGCAAGTGCTCTACCAACTGAGCTGCCCAAGCACGACTCACGCCCCGTCCTCACAGCTTTACTTCTGCCAGTATCTAGTCTCCTACCTTCCAAACTTTACAGAAGCTCTCCTGCGAACCTAGCAGAACTAGCACTCCTGAAAGAAGGGATATTGCAGAGACATGGCTTAGCCACAGCCTGGGGGATGTTTCCAGAATGAGATTTTCACTCTGCAGCGGAGTGTGCGCTGATATGAAACTTCCTGGCAGATTAAAACTGTCTGCCGGACCGAGACTCGAACTCGGGACCTTTGCCTTTCGCGGGCTTGTACAGCACAAAAGTGTACAGGCCGACCTCGTCTGTTGACTGACAGAGAGCGCCGACAGTTGAAGAGGGTCGTAATGTGTTATAGGCAGTCATTTGCCCAGACCATCACACAGGAATTCCAAATTGCATCAGGATTCATTGCAAGTACTATGAGAGTTAGGCGGGAAGTGCGAAAACTTAGATTTCATGGTCGAGCGGCCGCTTATAAGCCACACATCACGCCGGTAAATGCCAAACGGGGCCTCGCTTGGTGTAGGTAGCGTAAACATTTATATGGTGTATCGGCCGGTGTTGACACAGTTATTGGTGGTGATTTCCATGACGTATCGACGATTGTAATGGATGCTTTAACTAAAGAAGCTTATGAGTTATCGGTGGATATGAATGAAGTTAGTTGTGACAAGGTTTGTAGTGATTTGGCGGAAATAAATGAGGATTTGGTTTGGAGAGGGGAGATGTTGTGTGATTATCTGTGAGAATGTTGCAGCTACTGACATCGTTAACTTCGAGGAAGAGAAGAGTATACTCTATGGGATCAAAAGTATCCGGACACCTGGCTGAAAATGACTTACAAGTTCGCGGCTCCCTCCATCGCTAATGCTGGAATTCAGTATGATGTTGGCCCAGCCTTAGCCTTGATGACAGCTTCCACTCTCGCAGGCATACGATCAACCAGGTGCTGGAAGGCTTCTTGGGAAATGGCAGCCCATTCTTCAAGGAATTTTGCACTGAGGAGAGGTATCGATGTCGGTCGGTGAGGCCTGGCACAAAGTCAGCGTTCCAAAACATCCCAAAGGTGTTCTATAGGATTCAGGTCAGGACTCTGTGCAGGCCAGTCCATTACAGGGAAGTTATTGTCGTGTAACCACTCCGCCACAGGTCGTGCGTTATGAACAAGTGCTCGATCGTGTTGAAAGATGCAATCGCCATCCTCGAATTGCTCATCAGGCCTGGGAAGCAAAAAGGTGCTTAAAACGTCAATGTAGGCCTGTGCTGTGACAGCCGGCTGGGGTGGCCGAGCGGTTCTAGGCGCTACAGCCTGGAACCGAGCGACCGCTACGGTCACAGGTTCGAATCCTGTCTCGGGCATGGATGTGTGTGATGTCCTTAGGTTAGTTAGGTTTAAGTAGTTCCAAGTTCTAGGGGAGTGATGACCTCAGAAGTTAAGTCCCATAGTGCTCAGAGCCATTTTGTACTTTGATAGTGCCACGCAAAAGAACAAGGGGTGCAAGGTCCCTCCATGAAAAACACGACACATCATAACACCAGCGCCTCCGAATTTTGCTGCTGGTATTACACACGCTGGCAGATGACTCTCACCAGGCATTCGCCACACTCACACCCTGCCATCGGATCGCCACATCGTGTACCGTGATTCGTCACTCCACACAACGTTTTTACACTGTTCAGTCGTCCAATGTTTACGCTCCTTGCACCCAGCGTGGTGTTGTTTGGCATTTACCGTCGTGATGTGTGGCTTATGAGCAGCCGGTCGACCATGAAATCCAAGTTTTCTCACCTCCCGCCTGTCATAGTACTTGCAGTGGATCCTGATGCAGTTTGGAATTCCTGTGGTCTGTACAAATGTCTGCCTATTACACATTACGACCCTCTTCAAATGTCGGCGGGCTCTGTTAGTCAACAGACGAGGTCGACCTGTACACTTTTGTGCTGTACGTGTCCCTTCACGCTTTCACTTCACTATCACATCGGAAACAGTGGACGTAGGAATGTTTAGGAGTCTGGAAATCTCGCGTGCAGACGTATGACACAAGTGACACCCAGTCACCTGACCACTTTCGAAGTCCATGAGTTCCTCGGAGCGCCCTATTCTGCTCTTGCACAATGTCTACTGACTACCGAGGTCGCTGATGTGGAGTACCTGTCAGTAGGTGGCAGTACAATGCACCTAATATGAAAAACGTATGTTTTGGGGGGTTTTCGGATGCTTTCGATCACATAGTGTATGTGGCTTGAATTTCAACACCTGTTCAATTTCTCAGTAAAATCTAAAAACTCGTCGCTGGAATTTGTCGAACTGTGGACAAAAACCCATTGTAAGCATTCCGGTAAGCGTCTGTTGAGTGTTGTAATCTCCCTCAACACTTCCAGCGGACGATTTATATGCATCAACTTTGTCAGTTCACGCACAAGAAAGTCCCGCATGGACCCACTTCCATGTCTGAAACTTGCTCTGTTTAGGAACTTATGCTGAAGTCGCGTTTGCTTCGCTTCACTCCCTGCCGCCGTCGGATAAGCAGCTGCCAGCAGCAAGTCGTATACTCCTAGCTCACTTATTTGTTCAAATGGTTCAAATGGCTCTGAGCACTATGGGACTTAACATCTATGGTCATCAGTCCCCTAGAACTTAGAACTACTTAAACCTAACTAACCTAAGGACAGCACACAACACCCAGTCATCACGAGGCAGAGAAACTCCCTGACCCCGCCAGGAATCGAACCCGGGAATCCAGACTTATTTGTTAGATAGTTTCGTATAGGAGGTGTAATTTCGAGTTTTAGTTACTGCAATCGTAAATTCAGACAGATTGTAGCGCAGTCGTTAGGCATTTATACACGTTATTTCATACATTCTTTGCGTGTTTCCCTTGCTTTATCTAGGCACGGACTCGTGTGTTTCAGTGACTGTTGTTCAACAGCGATTAGAATGGACAGGGACTGTGATTGCTGTGTTCGGATGAGGGCTGAGTTGGCATCCCTTCGCTCACAGCTGCAGGCGTCGCTGACTTCGGTCGTGCAGCTTGAGCCTGTTGCCAATGGGCACCACTGTGGGAAGCCGGACTTGGGTATCACGGGGATGTCAACCTCGTCCCTTCTGTCCCCAGATCGGTCTTCCGCTGTGGTTGCCCCCGTTGCTGCCCGCAGTGGGGCTGAGCCCTTGCCTGTGGTTGATTGGGAGGTCGTTCCAAGGCGTGGCAGGCAGCGAAAGACTTCCCCGGAGACTGATCAGAAAGCCTCCCCGGTGCGTCTGACAAACAGGTTTCAGGTGCTGTCTCTGGCTGAGCCAGATGCAGCAGCCTGCCCTGTTTCAGTGGATGATTCTCAGCCTTCAAGGTCCGGGCAATCGCAGAGGGTGGGCTTATTGGCAGTTGGGAGCTCCAATGTCAGGCGCATAATGGGGCCCCTTAGGGATATGGCGGCTAAGGAGGGGAAGAAACCCAGTGTGCACTCCGTGTGCATTGCGGGTGGAGTCATTCCTGATGTGGAAAGGGTCCTTCCGGATGCCATGAAGAGCACAGGGTGCAGCCAGCTGCAGGTGGTGGCGCATGTCGGCTCTAATGACGTGTGTCGCTTTGGATCTGAGGAAATTCTCACTGGATTCCAGCGGCTATCTGATTTGGTGAAGGATGCCGGTCTTGCTTACGAGATGAAGGCAGAGCTCACCATCTGCAGCATCGTCGACAAAACCGACTGCGGACCTTTAGTGCAGAGCCGGGTGGAGGGTCTGAAACAGAAGCTCAGACGGTTTTGCGACCGTGTTGGCTGTAGATTCCTTGACTTGCGCCATAGGGTGGTGGGGTTTCGGGTTCCGCTGAATAGGTCAGGAGTTCACTACACTCAGCTGGCGGCTACATGGGTAGCGGAGGCTGTGTGGCGTAGAGTGGGCGGTTTTTTTAGGCTAGAAGGCCTCGGGAAAGTACGGGGTGGGCTGCAATCTCAAAGGGTGCATGGCAAATACAGGACGTGCTTGGATCAAGGAACAGTCGGAATTGTAGTTGTAAATTGTTGTAGTTGTGCTGGGAAAGTCCCTGAGCTTCAAGCGCTAATAGAAAGCATAGAAGCTGAAATCTTTATAGGTACAGAAAGCTGGCTAAAGCCTGAAATAAGTTCTGCGGAAATTTTTACAGTCTCAGACGGTGTTCAGGAAAGATAGATTAGGCAGAATTGGTGGTGGAGTGTTTGTGTCTGTCAGTAGTGGTTTATCTTGTAGTGAAGTCGAAGTAGATAATCTGTGCGAATTGCTATGGGTGGAGGTTATACTTAACACCCGAACTAAGTTAATAACTGGCTCCTTCTACCGACCCCCAGACTCCGATGATTTAGTTGCTGAACAGTTCAGAGAAAATTTGAGTCTCGTAGCAAATAAATACCATACTCATACAGTTATAGTTAGTGGGGACTTCAACCTTCCCTCGATATGTTGGCAAAAATACTTGTTCGAAACCGGTGGTAGGCAGAAAACATCTTCCGAGATTGTCCTAAATGCTTTCTCCGAAAATTATTTCGAGCAGTTAGTCCACGAACCCACGCGAATTGTAAATGGTTGCGAAAACACACTTGACCTCTTAGCCACAAACAATCCAGAGCTAATAGAGAGCATCATGATTGATACAGGGATTAGTGATCACAAGGTCGTTATAGCTAGGCTAAATACCGTTTCTTCCAAATCCACCAGAAACAAACGCAAAATAATTTTCTTTAAAAAAGCGGATAAAGTGTCACTAGAATCCTTCCTAAGAGACAATCTCCATTCCTTCCGAACTGACTATGCAAATGTACACGACATGTGGCTCAAATTCAAAGATATAGCAGCAACAGCAATTGAGAGATTCATACCTCATAAATTGGTAGGAGATGGAACTGATCCCCCATGGTACACAAAACAGGTCCGAACGCTGTTGCAGAGGCAACGGAAAAAGCATGCGAAGTTCAGGAGAACGCGAAATCCCGAAGATTGGCTAAAATTTACAGACGCGCGAAATTTGGCACGGACTTCAATGCGAGATGCCTTTAATAGGTCCCACAACGAAACATTGTCTCGAAATTTGGCAGAAAATCCGAAGAAATTCTGGTCGTATGTAAAGTACACAAGCGGCAAGACGCAGTCAATACCTTCGCTGCGCAGTGCCGATGGTACTGTTACCGACGACTGTGCCGCTAAAGCGGAGTTATTGAACGCAGTTTTCCGAAATTCCTTCACCAGGGAAGACGAATGGAATATTCCAGAATTTGAAACACGAACAGCTGCTAGCATGAGATTCTTAGAAGTAGGTACCTTAGGGGTTGCGAAGCAACTCAAATCGCTTGATACGGGCAAGTCTTCAGGTCCAGATTGTATACCGATTAGGTTCCTTTCAGATTACGCTGATACAATAGCTCCCTATTTAGCAATCATATACAACCGCTCGCTCACCGATAGATCTGTACCTACAGATTGGAAAATTGCGCAGGTCGCACCAGTGTTTAAGAAGGGTAGTAGGAATAATCCATCGAACTACAGACCTATATCATTGACGTCGGCTTGCAGTAGGGTTTTGGAGCATATACTGTATTCAAAAATTATGAATCACCTCGAAGGGAACGATCTATTGATACGTAATCAGCATGGCTTCAGAAAACATCGTTCTTGTGCAACGCAGCTAGCTCCTTATTCGCACGAAGTAATGACCGCTATCGACAGGGGATCTCAAGTTGATTCCGTATTTCTAGATTTCCGGAAAGCTTTTGACACTGTTCCTCACAAGCGACTTCTAATCAAGCTGCGGGCGTATGGGGTATCGTCTCAGTTGTGCGACTGGATTCATGATTTCCTGTCAGGAAGGTCGCAGTTCGTAGTAATAGACGGCAAATCATCGAGTAAAACTGAAGTGATATCAGGTGTTCCCCAGGGAAGCGTCCTGGGACCTCTGCTGTTCCTGATATATATACATGACCTGGGTGACATCTGAGCAGTTCTCTTAGGTTGTTCGCATATGATGCTGTAATTTACCGTCTTGTGAGGTCATCCGAAGACCATATCAGTTGCAAAGCGATTTAGAAAAGATTGCTGTATGGTGTGGCAGGTGGCAGTTGACGCTAAATAACGAAAAGTGTGAGGTGATCCACATGAGTTCCAAAAGAAATCCGTTGGAATTCGATTACTCGATAAATAGTACAATTCTCAAGGCTGTCAATTCAACTAAGTACCTGGGTGTTAAAATTACGAACAACTTCAGTTGGAAAAACCACATAGATAATATTGTGGGGAAGGCGAGCCAAAGGTTGCTTTTCATTGAGAGGACACTTAGAAAATGCAACAAGTCCACTAAAGAGACAGCTTACACTACACTCGTTCGTCCTCTGTTAGAATATTGCTGCGCGGTGTGGGATCCTTACCAGGTGGGATTGACGGAGGACATCGAAAGGGTGCAAAAAAGGGCAGCTCGTTTTGTATTATCACGTAATAGGGGAGAGAGTGTGGCAGATATGGTTGGGATGGAAGTCATTAAAGCAAAGACGTTTTTCGTCGAGGCGAGATCTATTTACGAAATTTCAGTCACCAACTTTCTCTTCCGAATGTGAAAATATTTTGTCGAGCCCAACCTAAATAGGTAGGAATGATCATCAAAATAAAATAAGAGAAATCAGAGCTCGAACAGAAAGGTTTAGGTGTTCGTTTTTCCCGCGCGCTATTCGGGAGTGAAATGGTAGGGTGATAGTATGATTGTGGTTCGATGAACCCTCTGCCAAGCACTTAAATGTGAATTGCAGAGTAATCATGTAGATGTAGATGTAGAATTTTTTCAAGGAACAACTCTCAAACACTCCCACAGGTAGTAAATGAAGTAATCAATATGTTTGCCCATGATTTTGCAATACTCTCAAGATTCTTTTTTACGAGTTTAATCTTTGCCTCTTCCGAAATTCCTCTCACAAAACCATATCTACATGCAGCAACAAAATCAACTGGGTGGTATTTTCCATCGTCTGCAAAACGCTTTCTCATTCCTGAATTATTCTATGGAACACCTGTCACAGTAGTAGCCTGATTTGCTGCTAAAGAATTTAATTCTGTCCACATGTCTCTAAACTGCTATTCATGCTCCACAGATTGTTTAATTATACAGCTTCAAAATGTTCTCCGTTCTTAAGCACCTCTTTCTCAAGTTCTACTACTCTACCTGACAAATTGTTAACCTATTTAGTAATCACTACCTCTAGCGTATTTTGTCTCAGTGCACAATTCTTAACATTTCTACCCAGCTTGTCCCGTATCTTTTCGAACATTTCTGCAGAATATTTTTCTGCTCTGTCGACTCTGGTGTTAACTACACTGCTGGCCACCGTAAATGCAACACCAAGAAAGACAAGAGGTAGCACAACAAAATTTATTTTGTAGATAACATGTTGACCAAGTATCAAATGATTACGTTTACAGACGTCTGTGACATGTGGTTCCTGCCAGAATCAGTAGCCAGAGTAGCCACCATTGTTGGAGATCACCGCTGCCACACGTCTCGGCATTGAGTCAAAGAGACGTTGGCTGTGTTCCTGGGGTACAGCAGCCCAAGCAGCTTCCACATGTTGCCAAAGATCATCTGGTGTGGCAGCTGGGGATGTAATCTGGGTCACTCGTTGAGCAACCATGGACCACATGTTTTTTTATCGGCGAAAGATCCGGAGAGCGAGCCGGCCAGGGAAGCACTTCAATCTGGTTATTGACGAAGAACCTTTGGACAATGCGTGCCACGTGTGGTCGCGCATTATCCTGTTGAAATATGGTTGTGGCCGAGCCCTGAAGGTAAGGAAGGACAACTGGCTCCAGCACCTGGGATATGTAGCGCCGGCTATTTAAAGTACCGGCAATGCGTACTAGAGGCGTCCGAGAGTAATATCCAATACCGCCCCATACCATAATACCCGGTGCAAGACCAGTGTGGCGGTGCATAATGCAGCTGTCCAGCATCCTCTCTCCACGTTGTCTCCACACTCGAATCCGACCATCGTGGTGCTGCAGACAAAAGCGTGCCTCGTCAGTAAAGACAACGTCATTCCATTCTGCCGTCCACATCCGTCTGTCATCACACCATTGGCGACGGAGACGTCTGTGGTTCTGCGTCAATGGTAGACGAAGCAATGGACGTCTTGCGTACAGACCACTCTGCTGTAAACGGCGTCGAATGGTACTCGCAGACACTGGATGATGCGTTACAAACGCAATGTGCTGTGCTATGGTTCGGGATGTCACTGAGCGATCCGTCACTGCCATGCGCACAATTTGCCTGTCAGCACGTGCAGTGGTGCACCGAGGTGAATGCGATCGACCACGTCGGTCCGTCGTACCCTCCTACATCCAACGGTCACATATCCGCATTACAGTTGTTTGGTTTCATCCAACACGACTAGCGATTTCTCTGTATGATAATCCACAATCTCGGTAAGCCACTATCCTTCCTCTGTCGAACTCGGATACTTGATCAAACGATGTTCGCTGTTGTCTACGAGGCATAACTGATCGTCTTGTGAAACAACCACAAGGTAAACACACGTGCCGAACATACACTCGTCGAAATCGCCAAGCCTTAAATGGCGCTATGAGGTGGCGCCACAGGCGCGCGTGATGTGCGTCTGCGCTGAAATTCTAATCAGTTGCATATCTCATCGCTGCAAACCAATGGTGTAAATTTCACTTGATTCGGATGCTTCCTTCAGGGTGTTGCATTTACGGTGGCCAGCAGTGTAGGTCAACCTCCTCACAAATCTTCCCGACATCTGCCCTAACAGTCATTCCATCTAAATCAGATCAAATTTTTTCCACCTCAGCTTTTACCTTTTTTAGTACACTTGACTCTACATTTTTAGTTTTCGAATCTATTACTGTTTTCACTGAATTTATCTCTGTTTTTAGAGAACCTAACTCAGTACCCAATGCCAACGTACTAGATTGCACTGCTCCCATACTGGATTGCATTTCTAACAAAGTTTGCATTACTCCTGACTATGTATTATCTGGAAGCTTGCTTCCTCTCCCTGATGTTGGACTATCCACCCCCTCAGTAAGATCCATTTCGACATTCCCTCGTTTAGAATTAGACTAACTGGTCCACTACTATTATCTGAACCACTCAGACTGGGTGGCTGCTCATTTGTTGTAGGTTCCATCACTGACGATGACCCTGCGGTTTCACAGAAGTTAACGCTGTCAGCAGAGGCACTTATCAGTCAAGCTGGCTGCTATTGCTGTGCTGCTGCTGAATGTGTAGAGGCTGATGAAAGTAGCCTCCGGTAGCCCACGTTGTCTTTGCCGTCGTCAGTCTCCTCTGCTGCTGGCCACTGCAGACTCGAACTCAGAACGACTCTGCGTAGCCTCCTTCTTCTTTCTTGAAGATCAGCGCTTGACTTTCCCACATCTAACTTCTGATACCGATCCTCACGCTCACAACTGCTGCTCGGAGCCCCCACGCAAATTGTCTATCATACAACAGATTTTGTACCTGGGTCACAGAATATTGTAAAGTGTTAGAATTACAGTTGTAATTCTACAATGATTACATCCATATCATGGACGAGAAAACCCCTTCTGCGACGGTACCTAACCATTCCTATTGTGTAGTTACTCTTCCAGACAGGATCTCATATGAGCAACGTCTGGGTATTGCACGGCTCTGTTTAGAAAGAATAGCTCGATGAAGTCATAGTGTCGACTTACGCATGCCTGCTTTCATGCCCTACAGCTAATTATGTGCAAATAATAACCTGTAGCTGTGATCCTGCTGTTAAATAGTCTATGCCTTGGCTAGAATTGCGAGTTAATAAAATATGCAGAAATACAAAATAAAAGTTAAATCAATTGTTTAATAACAAGGGTTCTATTCTTATGTGTATAATTGACATAGACGACAGAGAATTGTGATAAATAATGTTTATCCAAGAAAGGATATCACAAATAAACCGGAAGTGGTTCTACAGTATTCAGTTAAAATACAGACAGAAAGTCCCCTTATCAAATGTAGTCAATTTATGATCAGAGCGTTACGAGAATGGTAGCAAAATACACAAACTAAATAGTCATCAAAGATATGCCAAGACCAAGACCATTTCGTGATCACAATACATGAAATATTCTCCAGCTCAAAACAGTTCAGAGTTCAGTAAGGTGATTTACGAATATCACACACGATACAAAGGATAGTAACTCATACTCTATCTATCCTGAGCTCTGCAATACAAGCGGAAAAGTTAGTGTCCCACCCAGAATCAGTCACCTACTTAATCGAATACTACCCGTTACCATAGGCAGGTCTTTCACCTTCAGTCATAAACATAAGAGTGCCGGAACCGCTACCTTGTGCTCTTCACTCGAAAAAGTGTCTCTCTCCACTTGACTCACGTATTATTCCATTACTGTCTGCGTTTCCAGTGGCTGAAGGCGGTCCCTACCAAAAATACATCGTTCTTAAGTTCTAAGGACATAATTTCACTCCGCTTGACCACTTCCCATACGAAACTAATATATTATAATAAAATTTAAATAAAGGCATGCTACAAATATTCGGTCACACTCAGATCAAGTGTGTGTGTGTGTGTGTGTGTGTGTGTGTGTGTGTGTGTGTGTGAATTCCTAAGGGACCAAACTGCTGAGGTCATCGGTGCCTAGACTTATACACTACTTAACCCAACTTATGCGGCGAACAATGCACATACCCATGCCCGAGGGAGGACTCGAACCTCCAGCGGGAAGGGCCGAGCGAACCGTGACATGGCGCCTCAAACCACGCGACCACTCCACGCGGCACACTTAGATCATTCACAATAATTACACATAAAGGTTTGGTCATAAATAAACAAGGCAGTACTCTTGTGCAAGTGCTCTCACATCAGACGACAACATATTGTTGTTAATGATTGATTAAATACTTACTTAGGCCTGCATGTCAGATGTGTCCTTTGGCACTGTTTTGGAAAGGTGGTGCTAGCTCTCACATAAAACTGACCACTTCTTAAATTACAATGATTTTCTATTATTAATTGTAATTGATATTTACATTAAGTTACTGGCAAATTAGTAATCTGCTCATTTAATAAATACACAAGTATCACAAAATACAAGATATGCGTGCTGTATTCATTTGCTGTGGACTCGTGAGGATACACCGTTCTGACAAATATTTGCATAAAGAAAGGACATAGAAAACGTTGTAAGTCAATAAATGAAACAGATACAGATGGGTAGCTTTCTGGGATGATAACAATCTCGCAATGTTATCATCTGAGATATCGCTTGTTGAAATCGCATGAAGCATTTGAAGTTGTTAATTCAGAGGTTCATTGTGAAATTGTTTATTCACTGTGAAACATTAACTTACGTATTTTTTAAGATATTGAAACATCGTTATGTCATTGAATGCGCCTTGTTTTTCTGAGATTACAGATATATTCAGATTTGCATTGATACTTGACTGTGAATTATATAGATTCTTGAACAGCTATAAGAAACCGTCTTTCAGTTTGCCTTACACTCCGCCATTTTTCATGCATCTCATACAAAAAGGCCATGCGAACTGCAGCCGTCCAAATTCCCAGCTTTGCGATTTACCCATTTCCAGTGACACTGCTCGTTTTTGTACCTGGACTCACCTGTACCTACCGGTCGCCTTCATCGACCCGGTGCGGCGCGTTTTGAGCCCTGGGCCCACTAGCGTTCATTCATACTGTGGTGTCACTGCCAGACACCACACTTGCTAGGTGGTAGCTTAAATCGGCCGCGGTCCATTAGTACACGTCGGACCCGCGTGTCGCCACTGTGTGATCGCAGACCGAGCGCCACCACACGTCAGGTATCGAGAGACGTACGAGAACTCGCCCCAGTTGTACGGCGACGTTGCTAGCGACTATACTGACGAAGCCTTTGCTCTCATTTGCCGAGAGACAGTTAGAATAGCCTTCAGCTAAGTTAATGGCTACGACTTAGCAAGGCGCCAATTGTATCAGTGCATGTATTTAAAGAGTCTCATTTGTATAGTCAAGAGAGATGTATCACAAGGATTGGTTAAAAGTTAAGTATATTCCAAAGATACGTATTTTCTTTATAGTATTCAATACGTATCCTGTTCCAGACTTGACGCCAGTCGGCGTGTGTGTACGCGTGCCTTTCGGCTTCCTCCTCAGTGTGGCGTGACTAGCTTGTTACGCCACAACAGATTGACGACGAGGATTACAGGATCGTGTTCTTTCTACTTGCTTTGCTCTGAATTATTTGTGTCATGGCTTCGCCACGTTCTCCAGATGTACTGTCCGAATTTTATCGCTTGCAGAATCAGCAGACGCAGGCGTTATTGGATGCCCTTGGACAGCTCGTCCAGGGTCAACGTGCGCTGCACCCCGATGCGGCCGCCGCCGTTTCATCGCTACCGCAGCCACAACACGCCGTTGCACCATCCTTCCGTAATTTTGATTCAACGCAAGAAAAGTGGCCAGAATGGTCACGCCAATTTGGCTTCCATCTAGCCGCCTACAGAATTCAAGGTAATGAGC
Source organism: Schistocerca nitens (assembly GCF_023898315.1). Classification (NCBI taxonomy): domain Eukaryota; kingdom Metazoa; phylum Arthropoda; class Insecta; order Orthoptera; family Acrididae; genus Schistocerca; species Schistocerca nitens. The sequence goes on along the minus strand of NC_064616.1, from coordinate 619,535,915 downwards.
GGCAGCCGTTTTTGCTTTCTTGTGTCGGTGTGTCCACCTACCGTGTGATAGTGAAATTGTTTCCCCGACGCGACATAGCAACTCTGTCCTACGAAGAAATTTTGTCTGCTTTAGATGCCTATTTCAAAGAAACAGTTAATGTAGTTGCCAAAAGGTATACGTTCTTTCGTACCAAACGTACGGCCGGTCAGACTAATAGGGAGTGGGTTGCAACATTGCAAGGACTTACTAGGGATTGTGATTTTGCATGTGAATGTGGACTTCCGTATTCAGATACTATGGTGCGTGATGCAATTGCACAGAACGTTTCTGATGTTCGCATACGGGAACAGATTTTGAAACTAGTAAATCCCTCCCTTCAACAAGTGATAGACATTTTAGATAGGCAAGACACCCTTGACTTTGCTCAGGAATCATTTGAAACTTCGCCAGCAGTGTGTCACATTAACCGGCCCGTCGGGCGCGCAGCACGGGACGTTAAACGGCCCTCGCGCACGTCCGAGCAGCTGCAGCCTAGCTCGCAAACACGTGTGCCGCGTAAGCAGGCCAATGCCGTGCTCAAATCATGCCCGCGGTGTGCAACTAGACATTCGCGTGACAATTGCCCGTCACGCCAAGCTATTTGCTTTTACTGTCATAAGAAAGGACATGTTCAAAGTGTTTGCCAGAAAAAGCTAAGATCAGACAATCAAAACCATTCCAGGCCCTTTGCTTCGCGCCGGACTCGAACCAGGGACAATCAGGCTCGTGGACCTTCGCCCATGGACATTCATGTCGTTAATTCCACCCCGTCTAGTGCCACTTTATCTACCAGTGACTGTGTTAGTCCCACAAAAAGTGTGCGTCGACGTCGCCGGAACTCCCGTAAAGTCGCAAGTGCTTCTGTACCTGTATCAGTTCAACTTGCACGTGAAAGTCGCTCTTGTCGTCAGCAGGACAATAAACTTTTTGTAGACTTAGACTTTGGAGGCAAAGTGATACCATTCCAGCTCGATACCGGAGCTGCAGTTTCATTGCTCAATCAAGACACGTACAAACAACTGGGCAAACCTCCGTTGCGTGCCGCAAATGTTCAGCTCAATAGTTATTTAGGACAGCAGATACCTGTGTTAGGACAGTGCAGCCTTCTTGCCACATACAAGGGACAAACAAAACTTGTGTCATTTTACGTTCTTCGTTCTTCTACTGCAGTGAACTTGTTTGGTTTCGATTTATTTCAGTTGTTTAACTTGTCTATAGTCAATCAGGTCCTATCCATGAATCAGACTGTGCCTTCCGCCAGTGTTTCTCGTCTTTGTGAAGAATTTGCAGACATTTTTGCACCGGGCCTTGGTTGCGCTAAGAACTATGAAGCACATTTGGAACTCAAAGTGGACGCGTAACCGAAATTTTTCAGAGCGCGCAATGTTCCCCACGCATTGCGTGATGAGGTCGCAAGAACATTACACGGTTTAGAATCTCAAGGTGTAATTGAACGTGTGCAGGCTTCTCTCTGGGCCTCACCCTTAGTAATTTTGCCAACACCTTCCGGAAAATTGAGACTTTGCGTGGACTTCAAGGCAACTGTGAATCCACAACTTGTGACTGCAACTTTTCCTTTGCCCCGCCTGGAAGATCTTTTTGATAAACAGTGCCCGGGTAAATACTTTTCGAAATTGGACCTAGCAGATGCGTACTTACAACTACCAGTGGACGAAGAATCCCAGCGCGTCTTGGTGGTTAACACGCATCTTGGATTGTACCGATTCAAAAGACTGCCATTCGGGTGTGCATCCGCCCCTGCATTGTTTCAGCAATATTTACAAACTGTTTGTGCGTCGGTCCCTACTGCTGCGAACTATCTGGACGATATTGTGATCTCCGGAAAGACAGAAGCCGAACATTTAGCCAACCTACGAACGTTATTTCAGGTCTTGCGACAAAATGGTCTTCGCTTGAGGAAGGACAAATGTGTGTTTATTGCTCGTGACTTACCATATCTGGGCCATGTCATAAATGCACAAGGCATACATCCGAGTCTAGAGCACCTCCGTGCCATACAGGAGTTGCCTTCGCCACAGACCTTGAAGCAGCTACAGAGTGTGTTGGGAAAAATTAACTACTATGCCAGGTTTGTGCCGCGCGCTTCTTCCATTTCAGCTCCGCTTCATCGCTTACGCCGTAAAGGTGTTCCGTTCGTCTGGACGACGGAATGCGAACGCGCCTTTCGCCAGTTGAAATCGGCGTTGCTTTCAAATACTTGCCTTACGCCATTTGATCCCCGGAAACCCCTTTTGTTGATGGTCGATGCATCGGATTTCGGGATCGGTGCTGTGCTTGCGCACAAAGATGGATCGCATGATCGCCCTATTGCCTTTGCTTCAAAATTGCTCTCGTCTGCGCAACGCAATTATTCCCAGATAGAGAAAGAAGCTTTAGCTCTCGTGTTTGGTGTTACTAAGTTCCATGATTTCTTGTATGGTCGTCACTTTACCATCATCACAGACCACAAACCTTTGACATCACTTTTTCATCCGAACAAGCCTGTACCTCCACGTACAGTGCAGAAATTCATTTGCTGGTCTCTTTTCCTCTCGCAGTACCGCTACGATATCTTGTATCGGTCCACTGCTAAGCACGGAAATGCTGATGCGTTGTCCCGTTTGCCTGTTGCTGAGGATAAAGCATTCGATTCTTCCGAACTTGCTTGCATGTTCATTGATGCGGAAACCGATGACGTGGTCGAATCGTTTCCGATTGATTTTCGTCGTGTAGCTACAGCCACAGCTGCTGACCCTGTCCTTGCTAATGTTTTGCGTTTTGTTGCTACGCAATGGCCCTTGTCAAAGTCACGGATCGAGGATCCGTTGGTTCGCCGATTTTTTGCTCACAAGGAGAGACTTTTTGTACGACGTGGTGTTTTGTTGTTGCGTTCGGATAATGATCAATCCAGAGTCGTGGTCCCACGTTCGTTACAGTCCTCTGTCTTACGGCTTCTTCACCAAGGACATTGGGGTATAGTGCGTACAAAACAACTTGCTCGTCAGCACTGTACTTGGTTCGGAATCGATGCTGCGATTACGAATATGTGCTCTTCTTGCGTGGCGTGTGCCGAACAACAATCCGCCCCGCCGCGGAAATTCTTTGCATGGCCGACAGCCACTTCCCCTTGGCAACGCTTGCACATCGATTTTGCTGGTCCATTCTGGAATGCTCGATGGTTGGTTGTGGTGGATTCCTTCAGTAATTTTCCTTTTGTTGTCCGGATGTCTTCCACGACGTCATCTGCCACCATCCAAGCGTTGTCCGCTATTTTTTGCATTGAAGGTCTTCCCCAGACTATTGTTTCCGACAATGGCCCACAATTCATGTCCGCAGAATTTCAGTCATTCTGCAAGGCCAATGGTCTTAAACATCTGACATCCGCGCCGTTTTCGCCTCAGTCAAACGGTGCCGCTGAATGATTGGTCCGGACTTTCAAGTCACAGATGTTGAAGTTGAAAGAGTCGCATTCTAGGGAGGACGCATTGTTGCTCTTTTTGTCTTCGTATCGCTCTCAGCCCCGCGATGGTCGCTCGCCGACTGAGTTGCTCCATGGTCGTCCTCATCGAACCTTGATGTCTTTGCTGCATCCGCCGCATCAGGTTCCAGTGCAGCGGCAGAACCTGCTTTTGCTCCTGGCGACTTTGTTTTCTATCGCAACTATCGCGGTTCACGGCGTTGGCTCGCAGGGCGCATTCTTCGCTGCCTCGGCCGCGCGATGTATTTGGTTTTGGGGGCCTCTGGTGAGGTGCGTCGGCATCTCAATCAGCTGCGCCTCTGTCGTCGCCTGGGTTCTGCCGCTCCCCGTCTGCTTTCAGCGACGGTGCCGTCCGGTCAGCGCCCTGGGGACCCATCTACTGGCTCGCCTCATCCCCAGGTGTTACCGACGCTGCCTTCCATTTTGCCTCAAGGCGACGCGCCGCCGCCGCCGCCGCCGCCGCCGCCGCCTGTTCTCCCGCCGGCGCCGCCCGCAGTGGACGTGTCGCTGCAACCGCCTGGCGCCTCCCTGGGTCTCGCGCCGCCGCTCGCTTCCCGTGACCGGCTGTCCTCCGCCATGGAACTCTTGCCCGCTCCGGACCAGATGTCGTCATCGCGCGTCGGATCCCCCGACGCAATGGAGGTCGACCCTTCGGCCCCTCCTGTCTCTCTACGGGCGCATACACCGCATGTTGACGTGCACCCTGGACTAGGTTTTCAGGCGTTTCCTAGCTCCCCTCGGACCGAATGGCCGGGTGCGGGTGGCACGGCCTCGCCTGTTGTTAGGCTCCCCACCTCATCGCATACGTCAAAATGGGGTCCTCCCCACGGCGGGCAGAAGCCTTATAACACGACCGTTCGCCGATTTGCGGGGGAGGAATGTGGTGTCACTACCAGACACCACACTTGCTAGGTGGTAGCTTAAATCGGCCGCGGTCCATTAGTACATGTCGGACACGCGTGTCGCCACTGTGTGATCGCAGACCGAGCGCCACCACACGGCAGGTATCGAGAGACGTACGAGAACTCGCCCCAGTTGTACGGCGACGTTGCTAGCGACTATATTGACGAAGCCTTTGCTCTCATTTGCCGAGAGACAGTTAGAATAGCCTTCAGCTAAGTTAATGGCTACGACTTAGCAAGGCGCCAATTGTATCAGTGCATGTATTTAAAGAGTCTCATTTGTATAGTCAAGAGAGATGTATCACAAGGATTGATTAAAAGTTAAGTATATTCCAAAGATACGTATTTTCTTTATAGTATTCAATACGTATCCTGTTCCAGACTTGACGCCAGTCGGCGTGTGTGTACGCGTGCCTTTCGGCTTCCCCCTCAGTGTGGCGTGACTAGCTTGTTACGCCACAACACATACAATTTCACCTCCCCTCATACTACTTCCAGTCGGCCAAATCGCTCGCCTGCATACGCGTAATGTTACACATCTGTGCTTCATTCATGTAACTATCACTTATATGCCCATGGCATCGAATTGTATCTAAGCATATCCTCGGGATATTACTGCTAGTGCTACTGTACTATTCACTATCACGATTGGCGTAAAACCTGGTCTTAACGTTAACACAAAATTTTTGCAGTTGTCATTTCACTACAGCGTAATCTAATCGATGAATATTTTCGTGGAACAGTCTCTCTTACAGTGCTTGATGGTATTAAATTATCTTACCAAAAAACAATAATATATCCCTGAATATGTTTCTGTGAGTATTTAAACTGGGACGCACAACTTGTCGCAACATGCAGTACACCTATTCGTACTCTACATACAATCGTGAAATTTAGAAAAATATATGGGTTTAGAAAACTAAAATGAAAACTAGCCCACACTTTAATCCTGTTGAAGTTTTAGTACTGTGGTATAATTCAACATAGCACAAATAATACAAACTCCAGATCAAAAGAGATGGCCATGAATGCTTGTGCAAGTATATGTGTGGCTCCTGTTGTCAGATTATTCCTATGCTGAATTATAACAGACGTGACCAGTTTCTTAATGACTGGTGTACTTAGTATTACTCCTCGCAAATCAAATACCAGTCCTAATTCCATAACTACAATGCAAGGTCTGACACATCCGGCTTGTTGGCTTTATGTATGTATAAGACTAAGCCCTTCCCTACCTCTTTCTCAATTTCAGCCATACTACCCTGGAACAAACTACCCAGTAACATGATTCTTTTTCAAAATATCTCTAAATTCAAGAGATTAAAGCTGTACCTGTTATCATTTTCATCGCCTACCTCTCGGCATATCCCACGTGTAATCCTTCTGTCCAACAGTGAACCTAGATTTCTACCATATTTCGAACGCTATGTATGCTTTCCTCACCCTTATCTCATTGTGTTTTCATTTCTGCGAATTATCTGTTAACTTTATCCAATTTTTTCACGTTCTCCTCCAGACCAGTTAGCTTCTTCTCTAGGTTTGTTTCTTTCTGTACTGTTGCATACATCTCTGTCAAATGTCACTACCACATGTGACGAAAAGGTAACACAGAAATTAGTTAACAAATCGTTAATTAGACTGACATTTTCGAATTACCATACATTCATTGCAACATCTATTATTATTATTATTATTATTATTATTATTATTATTATTACTACTACTACTACTACTGTCATTATTATTGTTATATGTTGCTCATGTATATTGCACATTGTAATTGTAACTGTATTTATCATAATTATTTTTGTGTACTGCTCATGAGTCACACATATTGTAATGTTAACATACTCTGAAATAAATAAATTCGTAAATGCAATTATGCTGAATACACTAGTTTCTTCATTTCTAAATCACTTATAGCAGTGATGATCTATACTACTAATACACATGAGCTAAGATGCTTCGTTAACTCCAGGCAGTGGATTTTTCTGTATAAGACATTCTTAGTTTACTTGTTGCAGCGAATCTCGGTAAAATTTTGCCAAGATTTGACATGGCAAGAAAACAAGAATCCTTTATACAAGGATATATTCACTAGAAACTCCGATCTCAGTGGATTTTATAATTAAAATTGTGATCTATGTGTAACAACAAAAACACACTGTCCACTCCCTGTATTTCACTGTTTCAGAAGGCTACTTCTACAGCATTTTACGTACTGTTGACAACTACTGAACTATATGTTCTGAATTTTCTTAAAAATTAATGATAATCAGTGTAGTTTGAAACATCTAGTAATGTTTTCAGATATTTCTTTGACTGCCTTTTAAGTAAGAGAACTGTTGTTACTTTTTATTTCTACACTTGTATCGCCTATAAAACAGACCAAATTGTCATCTACTAACAATGCAAGTACGAGGTCATTTACGAGTATCAGAAACAACAGTGGACCCAAAACAGAACCTTGTGATGCTGTAACTTAAGGCGCCAACAAGCACGCTGCATTACGCAAACAAGCTGCTCGTTGCTCCAGCTGCCCACCAACCACACCTCTCGCTGGCTGCTGGCGGTGGCCCCATCGAGCGCCGCGCAGTTGCTGGAGGTGGCGCGGCTACCACTGAACCGCGAGTTGCTGTTACTGGCGCCAGTGCCAGCGCCGGCGCCTCGTTTACGGCTGCGTCTACTGGAAGCCTTCCGCGTGGCCCCCAACAGCCAGATGCGTGTGTTGCACTTTGCCGACTGGCGCGTGGGACACCATCTGCACCCACAGCCACCGCCCTTGGAGAGACGCAGGGCCGACTTCCGAGGTGCCACCCTTAATGTCTCCATTAAAAACGTAAGTCACACACGGAACTCTAGTTGTGGGGAAGCCAGATGTCACACTGAAATTTATTGGAAGAAATTTCAGATTACAAAATTCATCCACGATGAAGACGTCTTACAGATCCCTCATCTGACCGATTCTTCAGTATTATCCGCCACTCAAAGACCTTTGTTGTAGTTTATTCATCAGTCGAAAGACTGATTTGAAGCATATTTATAAACAGGTCTGTCCTGTCCAAGTCTTGTCACGTCTGCTTTATTCCTGCACTCCAGCTCGATTTGTACACTGCTGGCCACCGTAAATGCAACACCCTGAAGGAAGCATCCGAATCAAGTGAAATTTACACCATGGGTTTGCAGCGATGAGATAGGCAACTGATTAGAATTTCAGCGCAGACGCACATCACGCGCGCCTGTGGCGCCACCTCATAGCGCCATTTAAGGCTTGGCGATTTCGACGAGTGTACGTTCGGCACGTGTGTTTACTATGTGGTTGTTTCACAAGACGATCAGTTATGCCTCGTAGACAACAGCGAACATCTTTTGATCAAGTATCCGAGTTCGACATAGGAAGGATAGTGGCTTACCGCGATTGTGGATTATCATACAGAGAAATCGCTAGTCGTGTTGGACGAAACCAAACAACTGTAATGCGGATATGTGACCGTTGGATGCAGGAGGGTACGACGGACCGACGTGGTCGATCGCATTCACCTCGGTGCACCACTGCACGTGCTGATAGGCAAATTGTGCGCATGGCAGTGACGGATCGCTCAGTGACATCCCGAACCATAGCACAGCACATTGCGTCTGTAACGCATCATCCAGTGTCTGCGCGTACCATTCGACGCCGTTTACAGCAGAGTGGTCTGTCCGCAAGACGTCCATTGCTTCGTCTACCATTGACGCAGAACCACAGATGTCTCCGTCGCCAATGGTGTGATGACAGACGGATGTGGACGGCAGAATGGAATGACGTTGTCTTTACTGACGAGGCACGCTTCTGTCTGCAGCACCACGATGGTCGGATTCGAGTGTGGAGACACCGTGGAGAGAGAATGCTGGACAGCTGCATTATGCACCGCCACACTGGTCTTGCACCGGGTATTATGGTATGGGGCGGTATTGGATATTACTCTCGCACGCCTCTAGTACGCATTGCCGGTACTTTAAATAGCCGGCGATACATATACGAGGTGCTGGAGCCAGTTGTCCTTCCTTACCTTCAGGGCTCGGCCACAGCCATATTTCAACAGGATAATGCGCGACCACACGTGGCACGCATTGTCCAAAGGTTCTTCGTCAATAACCAGATTGAATTGCTTCCCTGGCCGGCTCGCTCTCCGGATCTTTCGCCGATAGAAAACATGTGGTCCATGGTTGCTCAACGAGTGACCCAGATTACATCCCCAGCTGCCACACCAGATGATCTTTGGCAACGTCTGGAAGCTGCTTGGGCTGCTGTACCCCAGGAACACATCCAACGTCTCTTTGACTCAATGCCGAGACGTGTGGCGGCGGTGATCTCCAACAATGGCGGCTACTCTGGCTACTGATTCTGGCAGGAACCACATGTCACAGACGTCTGTAAACGTAATCATTTGATACTTGGTCAACATGTTATCTACAAAATAAATCTTGTTGTGCTACCTCTTGTCTTTCTTGGTGTTGCATTTACGGTGGCCAGCAGTGTATGTACTTCCTGTGTTCAAACCTTTATTCCCCTCTACAATTCAACACTTCCACAATCCCTCTCCCCAAACTCCCTCTACTATATATTTCACTATGCTCTGATGTCTAAGGCTGTATTCTATTAACCAATCGCTTCTTTTTAGTCAGTCCGCAGCTCGTGGTCTTGCGGTAGCGTTCTCGCACACGGGGTCCCGGGTTCGATTCCCGGCGGCTTCATGGATTTTCCCTGCCTCGAGATGACTGGGTGTTGTGTCGTCTTCATCATCATCATTCACCCCATTGCGGTCGGAGGAAGGCAATGGCAAACCACCTCCGCTGGGACCTTGCCTAATAGGCGGTGCGGGTCTCCCGCAATCGTCCCCTATGCTCCTCGGAGTATGGGACCTCATCATCATCATATTTTTAGTCAAGTTTTCCAGAAAGCTCTTTTCTCCCCAATCCGACACAAGAGAAGGGTCTCCACAGAACATACTACTGTGTTCGGGCGTCCCTTGGACAATAGTTACAGCTTGTAACGGATCATTTGCAGGCCGTGACCGACGGCGAGTGCTCGCCGCTATTGTGAGAGTCAACTTCGGTTTCTCGGCTTTCTTGGGGCTCCGGTTATTCTCCAGCCCGAAGACAATAGTCTGGTTTCTGCTAATCCTGCTAATGAATGATGGCTTGACCCTACTGCGTGGCCTTCGAAAACGAATGTGTTTCCCACAGAAAGGCTCCCGTTTCCTAGTACGCTTTGGGGAACAAACTCCTAAAAGTGTCGGCAGGTAGCAAGACTTCTCAATAGTACTTCGAGAGTTACCAGGATATGGCCAATCACAGTGCCTTCTTTCTGCTCTGGAAGACGATTGGCCGAAACGTGTGCAAGTGGAAAGAATGTCATGGAGCTATGAACAGATCGCGAAATCGAATAGTCCGTTGGTAGGGTGCAAGAGGCGAGTTTGTGCCCTCTGGCGGGGAGGTGGTGTGATGATATATTTCAAGAGTGTGTAGTCAGAGATCAGTAAATTTTTTATCTACCGTTGGAAAGTTCATAAAGTATTCGGAAGTGCGTTCCGTTGCATAAGTGTGAGAGACTGTTAGCCTGTTGCGTGTTTTCGAGGTGAGTGTTGCTACTTAGCGAGTGTACAGGGACTGCTCAGGAAGAGGCCGCCTAACACAGCCTGTGGCAATAACGTAGTTGGAACCGTTCTCTGATGAACGAAGCGGACTTGGAGAGGGATACTGTAAGAATTAAACTGCGTTTCGCTTCAGTGGAACAACAGTAACAAAAATACTTGACATTTCAATTGCATGTTTAAGCCATCCGGGATTCATGTGCATATTTACTGATTCATGAAACTTTTTAAAATTGTTGAATGGACAGCTCATGAATGCACCATGGTGACTGTCATGCGTTTTGTGCGGCTAGATAAGCGCACACAATTTACAAAGCGCACTTTCAACTGCTTTAGAATAAACCAACCATAATAAACCACCAGTCAGTCCAATCGAAATGTTCTTTTTGTGCCATGTACGTCATTCCTGAATTTATAATCTGTGTCAGGTTGCCATAGATTCTACAAAATCTTATTGTTTAGTGAATCACCAATCTGTTTTTTCATCATACTTTACAACATCGGGAAAACTGACCAGGAGACTACTATGCTTTTCATCAAAGTATTTGAAGCCAGCAGAGGTGCTGGCTATGTCTATATTTTGTCCAGCATTACAATTACTGAGATTTTTGACACAGATACTTGATTTTGATTCACCCTTTCTTCGTGATATTTCATCACGCGTACTGTATTTTTCGATTTCCTCCCTTTCATTTTCTATTCTCATTCGTTTTGGAGGTACAAAAAACTTAGGAATATTGGTCATTTTTCATTCTATTCACTATGCTTTTACACCTCACCATACTCTAACTGAACAACATTCATGTACCATTGCTCTCTTCCAACTCATTGTTGGAGAAATAAATTCGTTTACTGCCGACAACACTTTCGCGCCGTAACAATGAGCTGAGTTTCGTGACAGGGCATAATAGAGACATTCATGCTCAAATGTGTTGCTTATTTGTATTAGTGATCATGAAATTAATTAAATGAAGGCTGTTGAACAACAGTTACTCTATGAATGCCACCTGTTATTAGATCGCATAAGTTGGCATTAGTTCCTCTGGCAACAACTTCCTACTTCTGTCAAACCCCGATCAGCGTACCCCTTACAAATAAACATCCCTTCAGCAAATGAAAAGAAATGTAACACGATATGCTACTTCAAATTAGCACCAGACAGTTGTAAACTATTATTTGAATTTTTAACGAGTAAGCTTCCGTCGTAATATAATATGCTACTTTAAATTAGCACCAGACAGTTGTAAACTATTATTTGCATTTTGAACCAGTAAGCTTCTGTCGTGTGAGGTTTGTCATGCTGTTGTTTTGTTACACGCACTGCGGGACTGGGACACACTGCACCTGGTTCCTCTGCCAAGACCTGTTTGGTTTGGGTGACATTGCCAGTAGCTACAATAATCCTAGCATAGCACTAGACTTCACCGAAGCACATAACTCTTGTTGCCTAGCAAGGAAGTTAGGTAGTAATGGAGTTGCCTTCCATAAATCAGTGTTCCTGCTTCAGCAGGTAGTAAGAGATGGAGACCCCTCGTACCCTTTGCACCGCCAGGTAGATGAGAACCGTTATATCTATTTTGCGGTAGCATTTCACAAGTGTCATGTTGCGCGAGTTGCTTGATGATCCAGAAGTTTTTTTATTTTTTTTTTTTTTTCCCGCAGAGCATGCGTATGAGGGACCATTTGTGACCCGTTGAAACTTTTGTTACCCTCATCCAGGTAGAAAGAAATGACCCTAACCAATTTTGGGATATGATCGTCTTTGGCAGTACACATAACCTGAACACCAGTTCGTCTAACAGGTGGAAACCAAAGAAAGAGATACCGTTCCGCGTAACCTCGTAAGCATCGTAATCGATCCCATTTACTGCGCGGATAAAGCAGTCAGTTGGTACTCTGGCTGATCAAGATAAATCATAAGGATTTTGGTGAGCAGGAAGTGCAATAAGTCAGTCATAACAAGGGAAAGAGCCCAAATTTCACTGAGTTATTGAAATATGTTGTGTAACAGGCGTTTGCATATAATTGACCAAACAAATATTTTAGTGATAATGTTCTTGTCGAGTCTGCAGATCCGATAAGAAGATTTACGGGTAATGCGTTAGGAAATTTTACGTAGTCACAAAAAATATATATTTTGCTTTGAAACCTGAGGAAAGGAGTGCATTAGTTTTGGTTATCATCTTTTATTTGCTGATGAATAAATGAAATGGTATTTAGGAAGGCACTACCGGACGGAGACGAGCTAGAGAGATAAATAGCTGCAGTGAGAAGCGACAATGGATTGCGATGGCGTGATACGTAGCCTGCAGGCCGTAACACAGTCATGTGTGGCTAATGGTTCATCTATCAAGCGTGTAAAATTATGGCGGTAATTGTCGTCCCGTGAACAGTAAATATCACTCTCCCGCTACTCCTCTGAGCTCGAGAGGTCTCAGTACAAGACTTCCACCGACATGACGTATAGCGCGGTCTTCATTGGGTAAGCACTGGCCACAGGATGCAGGTGTTACGTTTTGTCCGCTTCAGACAGCTGAGAAAAGCGAAACTAAGTGATCCTGTTTGGTTCTATTCAACGACTCTGTCATAGCGGGAAAACGGCATACCGTCGTGCTTGGTACTAGTTTGTACTGCCAGGCTAAAGGGACATTTGAACAAAAGCTAGATCACTTTTACAAGCGAGTTCTGCAGGAAATCTACAGATGTATTAGGTTGCCGTAAACTGGTTGGTCCTAACCACCAAATACCTCCCAGCGGAGGTATTCTTGCAGTCATGGTGTCCCCCTGCATACAAAGAAACCTATATGTCACTGTCACCTTGGAGAGAATTAGTAATTATGAACTACATCAAAATTAAAATCATCAAAATTTATTTCTGTTCCCAATTAATGTGCGCGTAGCTGGTGCTTGCTACTGATACCTCCGCATTTATTTATAGGAAATATCATTATTTTCGTGTCAGCTAAGGATACTGTTAATTTATATGAATGATTTAGTAGTAATAATGCCAGTCTGTCTTTCAGTCCATATATCCAAACTTCTGTTGAAACGATAAAACGAGGTTTCGCTTTCATGAAATTTCTGTGTTACAGGATCCTCCATACGCCATTAGGAACATCATGAATGGGACCTTATACTTCAGTGGTTACTTCTATGACACGTGGCACCTGTTGTCAGAGCAGTTAAATTTCACGTAAGTCTTTCTTCACTTTGTTAGCTTTTGCCTGCTGACCATAGAAGTTTAATTGATGTGGTCGCCGTGACAGTGTTCGTGTATTGAACTAGTTTAAGATAGCGTCAGTGCATATACTTTCACTCATTGCTCGAAGGAAAATAAAAATTTGATAAAGAGAAAATCGTTCAGGATGTTTTTCGAAAATTATTACAAATTGTACCTAGATTATTAATTGATGAGAACTTAAAATTGAAAAGTAAGTTTGTGCTGATTGTAAAATGAATAGATTACTTTACTCCTGCTATACAAACATCTTTCAACTTTAGGAACTAATAAATCAGTATCTTACTTTTTATATTTAGTTGTCATTTACATTCCTCCTTAACAGGGGCATGCTGACAAGGCCAAGTTGTCACTCATCACCACGTGATTAATGAAAGTGAAAACGATATAAATATACTTTTTAATGGGATCAAACAGCGATGAATTCATGACGTGGTGTTCTCGACGTGGTTATTTGTTTTCTCTGAAGATGATGATAGTAGATAGGGCTGTACTGAGGGCTCGGGGAGACCGGTACTCGTCAAGGGAGCAGGCACAGAGCGGGCGCAAACACTAACCGTGAAAAGACTGTTAAGGAATTAACAGGCAGAAGTATGTGATTACTGCCGCCCCTCGTGTTCGTATTTTCTGCCTACGAGAAGAAGAAATTTTCCTTGCCCTGCGACAGTTAATACACGCTATTGTCACAGTCTCATTTCGTCTTAGCATCATAAAGAAACCTTTACTACCAAAGAAAAATCTACCACAAACACGATTTATGTGGCAACAGTCCGCTAGGTTCACACCTGCCAGCTGCACAGCTCACTCACGTTCAACAATGGAGTTGTTCTGCTATTTCGTCACAGTATTATTGGACTTCAACGGTCGGCGAGCACCTGGTTAAGGAAATATGCTGTTCCGCCGATAAGTCCCGAATTTTGTCGATTTCCGCCGACTGACGTCTGGAGGGAGGCGCGATGGTGGAGGGAGCAAGCATAAAAAATGGAAGGGATGTGTAATTTACTTGTCCTCAAGCCAGGTAAACAAACATGTACTCTGCCATTGCTCACTGACTGCATGCTCAAGCAGTACCTATGTATCTGGTATTTTGTTGTTCATCCAGTGTGAATGAAACTCTGATACACGCTAAAGCATCACAAGTCTTAAGTTTCTTTGTTGATTATTGTGCAACACGTTTAACCCAGGTAGTTCTTGTATAAAATTTCACTGGAGAGTCGTTTTCTTTGTGGAGAGTCGTTCGGAGGCGTGTATCCATGCAAACCGCAGCAACATGGCACGGTGAGTGCACGTTAAATGCGCCGGTGATTAGTGGGATTGTTTCATTACCGTTGGACCACGCCAGTGATGTGCCGCCAGCGAGGCAGCAGCATAAACATCCAGTATTGCATGCGACTGTGCGCAAAGAGGAGAATCCGACGACGTAACGATACACGAGAGTAGTAGGGCAACAAGAACACAGCCCCACGTTGCATTGTTGTCAAATTTATTCAAGATGGCAGATCCAATATGGTGGCGATAGATGTAGCAACGTCGTAATGAAGTCACAGCGAGAATTTCAAATTTTGGAGGGAAAATAGATCAATTGGGCTACCTCCACTAAACTAACCCCCTCCCCCTCCCCTCCTCCCCAAGAAAATGGCGTGAAGAAATGACGGGAAAAAGGTCACTTGGTATTAGCAGTAGTGTAGTAGTATTAATACAAGTAGTTGCTTTCTTAGTAGACATAGAATTTCGAGACTGCTATTGTTAATTCTATAAGTAGTTCTACTGGTGTAACTGAACTTAGGTAATGTAGACATATAGTTTTTGTTCAGTAACTGTAAAATCTACCATGATTGAGATGTGTGGGCTCTGTCGTAGGTTTGTGAGTAGTGGGTTACGGTGTGCGATTTGTTCAAAGTATTTTCACTGGGGGAATGCAGAGGGGAAGCCAGTGGGCATTCTAGTGAGATCCTCTCCTGGGAATGCAGAATCTGTAGTAGAAATAAGTTGATAGAGGAGCAGGAGCGTAAGATCTGTGCCCTTCAGGTGCTGTTACAATGCGAAAAGGAGGAACTAGATAGGATGAGGAGGGTGAAGGGTTATGGGGAATGAGAACTGGCAGTTGGCAAGAAGGCAGCTAGGAGGAGGAGGTATTCAGACAGTTATACTTTGCGTTTATGCAATAGATTTGACAAACTGTCAGCGTTGAGTGGAGAGGAGCCTCTTCTAGCTGTAGATGTAGGGAACATGCAGCAGTCCTCAGCAATTAGGAGGCCTAGATCAGTTGAAAAGTCTAACAGAAAGAAGAAAGTTCTGCCGCTAGGTAGTTCGCATGGTAGAGGTGTGGGCCAGCAATTGCAGCAAGTGTTGGGGAGTGAGTACCAGGTCATCAGCATTGTGAACTCTAGTGACTGACAGCATATGGGAATTATGTAGGAATTTTATGAAGGAGGGTCAGGTAGTAATAGTAGGTGGAGCAGGGAACAGTCTTGATAGGGCTGGAAAGGGTGCTGATGGCAGAGGGCATGGGTTACATTTCAGTGGTGCCAGTTCGGTTTATCAGTAGATTGGGTTTCACTAGGCATGGCCTGCACCTCAATAGGTATAGGGAGGGGAGACTGGCAAACCTTATAGGTGACAGTGGAGTGGGTAGAGGTGGAATCACTCATGGAAAAATTCCTGTAGTACATCTACATCTACATCTACATTTATACTCCACAAGCCACCCAACGGTGTGTGGCAGAGGGCACTTTACGTGCCACTGTCATTACCTCCCTTTCCTGTTCCAGTCGTGTATGGTTCGCGGGAAGAACAACTGCCGGAAAGCCTCCGTGCACGCTCGAATCTCTTGGTGTTAGAGCTGCACCTTTTTTAGATTGAAGCCAGCTGATAGGTATACCACTTAAAGGAAGTCCCTCTAGCTAAGGAGTCACCTTCACAGGATGCCATGTTTCCAAGTAGAGCAGGAATTAGCATATTTCAGCAAAATATAAGAGGTATAAGAGATAAACTTAGTGAACTCTGAAATTATTGGTATGTCGAAGCACCACTTAAATTATTTGTTATTTCAGAGGCTTCCTTTACCAGGATACAGATTAGCTGGCTGTTTTTCAAGGAGTTCCTTGCAGGTGGTTGAATTATGTTCAGGGTTAGTTGAAATTAGTGAAACTAAACTTGTAATTGTTGTTGTTTATAGGTCCCCTAATTCTGACTTCAGAGTATTTCTGCTCAAGTTAGAGAGAGTTATTGATTCACTTTGTAGGAAGTACCAGAAATTAGTAATATGTGGTGACTTCAATATAAATGTTGTATATGATGGTGCAAGAAAAAGATGTTGGTAGATCTAAATTCATGTGATGTGATGCAGACTGTGTTTTTTCCAACTAGGGTGCAGGGGAACAGTAGCACAGCTGTAGACAATATTGTTATTCATGCTTCATTACTAGATTGGCATTCTGTTAGTAAAAGGGTGAATGGCCTTTCAGACCATGATGCACAAATTTTAACACTAAAAGGCATTTGTACTCAAACAAATGTCACATGTAATCACAAACTATGTAGGAAAGTTAATCTAACACCAATGGAGACTTTTTTAAACCTTGTCAGGGAATAAGAATGGCAGGATGTTTACAGTGCCGATAACGTAGATAACAAATATAATGCTTTCCTTAACATATTTCTCATGCTCTTTGAGAATTGCTCTCCATTGGAACATTCTAAATGGGGTACTAGCAGTAATAGGCAGCTTGGGTGGTTGACTAGTGGGATGAGGATATCATGTAGAACAAAGTGGGAATTGAAACTTCCTGGCAGATTAAAACTGTGTGCCGGACCGAGACTCGAACTCAGGACCTTTGCCTTTCACGGGCAAGTGCTCTACCATCTGAGCTACCGAAGCACGACTCACGCCCGGTGCTCACAGCTTTACTTCTACCAGTACCTCGTCTCCTACCTTCCAAACTTTACAGAAGCTCTCCTGCAAACCTTGCAAGGTAGAGCACTTGCCCGTGAAAGGCAAAGGTCCCGAGTTTGAGTCTCAGTCGGGCACACAGTTTTAATCTGCCAGGAAGTTTCATATCAGCGCACACTCCGCTGCAAAGTGAAAATCTCATTCTGGAAAGTGGGAATTATATAAAAACGTTAGAAGTAGTCACAATCAAGCTACAGTAATCCATTAGAAACAGTATTGTAAGGTGCTTAAAATATTATTAGGAAGGCAAAGAGTATGTGGTATGCAAACAGAATAGATCATTCATAGTCCAAAATTAAAACCATATGGTCAGTTGTGAAGGAAGTGTCTGGTCGGCAGCACAAGGTCGATGACATAAAGTCAGTTTGTAGTAAAAATATTTAGGTTACTGAAAATGAGATATATGTGCAGCTTTTAACAGTCATTTTCTGAGCATTGCTGGTGTATTAAATAAAAATTTAGTTTCTGCAGGGAATCATATAACTTTCTTGGCAAATGCCTTTCAGATTGATGTCCGAAATATTCCACTGTGTTTCAGACAAGGGGGAGATTGAGTCAATAATTAAATCACTGAAGACTAAGGACTCTCATGGATATGATGGAGTGCCTAGCAGAATATTAAAGTATTGTGCTGCACATGTTAGCCCTGTATTTACCCATATTTGTAATTTTTCCCTTAGGAATGGTCAGTTTCCTGAGCGATTAAAGCATATTTTTTGATTTAACTCAGGTATTTGATTGTGTTGATCACAAAATATTGCTCCAGAAGTTGGACCATTACAGAATATGGGGAGTAGCTCACAACTGGTTCGCCTCTTACTTTAGCAACAGACAGTAAAAGGTCATTATTCACGATGTTGAGAATGGCAATGATGTGGGATCTGAGTGGGGTACAGTCAAGTGGGGGGTGCCCCAGGGATCAGTGTTGGGGCCACTCCTGTTCCTTATTTATATGAGTGATATGCCCTCTACTATTACGAATAACTCTAAAATATTTCTGTTTGCTGATGACACTACCGTGGTAGTAAAGGAAGTTGTGTGTAGCATTGTCTCGGTTTCAAATTGTGCAGTTAATGACATAACTTCATGGCTTATGGAAAATAAACTAACGCTAAATCACAGTAAGACTCAGTTTTACAGTTTCTAACACACAATTCAACAAAACATGACGTTTTAATTTCACTGAATGGGCATATGATTAGTGAAACTGAACACTTCAAATTTCTAAGTGTTCAGATAGATAGTAAACTGTCATAGAAAGCCCACGTTCAGGATCTTGTTCAAAGACTTAATGCTACCATTTTTACTATTCGAATGGTATCTGAAGTGAGTGATCGTTTGTCACGAAAATTAGTCTACTTTTCTTATTTTTATTCGCTTATGTCGTATGATATTATATTTTGGAGTAACTCTTCCCATTCTAAAAGGGTATTTTTGGCTCAGAAATGGGCGGTTCGGGCAATAAGTGGTGTAACTTCACGAATCTCTTGTTGACCCCTGTTCACTGGATCGGACATCCATAACTCTTGTGCAGAAAAATGTGCAGTATATTGCTGCATTCATTTTCAATAAGCTACCACTCGAATTCAAAAATCTTAGCAGTAATCCATGCACTTTCTAATCGAAACTGAAGAGTTTCCTCATGGGTTTTTCCTTCTATTCTGCCAAGAAATTCCTTGAAAAATTAAGCTGATTCTTCTTTTATTGTTGATTGCATTTACTTAGACTTATTGATTGACTTTTTCAGGTTCATAAACATTTTATTTTTATTTGTTATTACTTGTATGTTGTAATTTCATGTACTGACACATTCCATGAATTTGCTCTTCAGTTTTGTCCTATGGAACTTGACATGTAAATAAAATAAAATAAAAACACCTTCCCTTCCTTGGAATTGGTGGGAAAAGGACTCAGCCTGTGCTGGGTTGATGACTAGGATGAAAGTAAACCTTTATTTTGCATGCAGTGTTTATTTAAAGAGTTTGAGTTGTCATAGGCAGTAGCTCCATCCAGTGTGTTCACCATGAGATCTCGAATCCAACTGACCTAGTACACTGCACCGCCACTAGAGGGCACTGTCGTCCCTCCCATGATGTAATCCAAGATGGCGGTCTGGGGAAAAAATTGCGGGAGAAGGACTCAGTCTGTGTCCAACTGCTGGAGAGGAAGGAGTGTACTTTATTTATTTTTAGTGAGGGATGTATTTCACGTAGCCCTGACGTGCTTGGGGTCACAATATATAGCCTACAGACCTACAAACTGCTCATAAATTACCGAAATAATGCAGTACACTGATATACAAACACGAAAAGAACTTGTAAATTGTCAAGATAATGCGTGTATAATGCACTGAAAACATGCGCTCTAATTGTAAACTGTAGAAAAAATGCATTGGACAACCTACAGACCTGCAAAATGCTTGTAATTTAGCTACATAATGCAGTGAACTGGTGTTCAGACACACAGACAACTCGTAAATTCTCAAAATATATATAAAACGCTCCATAAACAGGCTTGCTAATTGTAAACTGTCGATGTAGTGCACTGCACAGCCTACATACCTGCAAACTACTCGTAAATCACTGAAATAATGTAGTACACAGATGTACAGACACGAAAACAACTCGTAAATTGTTAAAATAATGTATATAAAACGCTCTGCAAACAGGTTTGCTAATTGTAAACTGTCGAAGTAATGCATTCCACAGCCTACAGACCTTCAAAATACTCGTAAATCACCGAAATAATGCAGTATACGGATGTACTGACAGGAAAACAACTCGTAAATTGTCAAAATAATGCATGTATAGCGCACTGCGGACACGCTGACTGATTGTAAATTGTGTAAATAATGTATTGCACAGCTTATAGACCTGCAAACTACTCGTAGATCACTAAAATAATTCAGTAAACTGATGTACTGACACGAAAACAACTTGTAAATTGTCAAAATAATGCATGTATAATACTCTGGAAACACGCTCACTAATTGTAAACTGTCGAAATAATGCATTGCGTAGCCTACAGACATGTTCACAAAATAATGTAGTACACAGATGCACAGACACGTTCACTATGCATAAAACTGGCAAAATAATTCATGGATAACTCAATTCAATTCAATTTATTGCTCATAACATGTAATTTTACAAGTATGTGCGTTTTCAACTAAGTATAAAGTTTTTACAATGACATTTTTTTAGTTTACATTATTTCTTATTATATTATAATTCATGATAAATTTAAGTTGTAAGGACATTTTTGGATCATCCACTGCTTGACTCGCTTTTTAAAAGTATCCTCTGCCAATATCTTAACTTCATTTGGTAACAAGTTATTAAAAACAGTTCCTTTGACATAGGGGTTTTTCACTGTTAAAGTTTATCTTCTGTTAACCATGTGAAAGCCTTTTCTGTGCCTTGTTTCACAGTTGTGAACATCCATGTTTCTTTTTGTGATCTTAGTGTCTTCTTTCACTAGCATTATAATTTCTAGTACATACATGGCATAAACTGTGACAATATTGTGTCTAATGAATAGGGTTCTTCAAGAAGTTCTTGGTTTTACTTTTTCTATGATCATCAAGACTCGCTCTGCAGTATGAAAATCCTTTTCATATTAGTTTGGCATGTTCCACTCCATAGTACTATTCCATAAGACAAGAAAGGGTACACTAACCCATAATATATAGTCCTTAGGATTTCAGAATTAAGATATGCTGATAATCTTAATACATATAGACTGGGTGTTATCTTTTTACAGACATAATAAGCTTGCTGCTTCCACGAAATTCAATCGTCTATGCATAAACCCAAGAATTTACAGTCTGTACAGGTTTTTGGGAGAATTTCATCAGTCATCTGTTTGGACCAAAAGGTTCAAAATGAATAATATTAGTTTTTTCTATATTTACTTTCAGGTTGTCTCTTTTGAAGAAAGCTCTTGCCTTTTCAATAAAGTCATGTATATCTTCAACTAGGCTGGGCTCGAGCAGACACCAGACATATTGTTGTTGTGGTCTTCAGTCCTGAGACTGGTTTGATGCAGCACTCCATGCTACTCTATCCTGTGCAAGCTTCTTCATCTCCCAGTACTTACTGCAACCTATATCCTTCTGAATCTGCTTGGTGTATTCATCTCTTGGTCTCCCTCTACGATTTTTACCCTCCACACTGCCCTGCAATGCTAAATTTGTGATCCCTTGATGCCTCAGAACATGTCGTAACAACCGGTCCCTTCTTCTTGTCAAGTTGTGCCACAAACTGCTCTTCTCCCCCATTCTATTCAATACCTCCTCATTAGTTATGTGATCTACTCATCTAATCTTCAGCATTCTTCTGTAGCACCACATTTTGAAAGCTTCTATTCTCTTCTTGTCCAAATTATTTATCGTCTGCATACATAGTGATCAACTCCTTACTGTCAAGAGAACTTCGGGAATCATTTACATAGCATATGAATAGGACTGGACATAAAATGGAGCCCTGAGGAACACCAAAATCAGTATTTCTTATACTTGACCTTCTTCTCACCAGTAATTCTCCATTAGAGTACATAATCTCTGTGCTGTGCTGCCTACCCTTTAAATATGTTTCTAGCAATTGCATGAGTTTTCCAGTGACACCATTCTTCGCAATTTTTGATAAGAGGACGTTATGATGTACTGTATCAAAAGCCCTTGAGAGGTCCAGAAATACTTCTGCTGCTTGGGATTTTTCATTTATTTTTTCAAGTACATGATGGACAAATTGCACTGCTGCTGACGTGGTATTTCGACCTTTTCTGAAACCATGCTGGAAATCACTTAATATGTGAGCATTGTTGTGATGTTCCAGGACTTTTTTAAATATTATTTTCTCTATACGTTTGCTGAAAGTTGAGATTAGGGCAGTGGGTCTGTAGTTCTGTACATGCATTATTTATCCTATTTTGTGTATTGGTGTAAATATAGACAGTTTCAACTTATCAGGGAACAAACCATCTTTGAGAACACAGTTTATTACATTAAATAGTGGTTTCATTAGTTCATGATTGCATTTCTTCAATATGTATGGAGAAATTTCATCTAACCGAGCTGATTTTTTGTTTCCAAGGCTATCAATAAGCTTCAGAATGTGACATGGGCTTACTATGGCTAGTGTACTGCAGTTCTGCTTGTTATTGCACTCAAATGAGTGCTGTATATCCTGTTTCATAGACACATCATTTTGTACAGCATCTATGAAGTAATTATTAAAAATATTGTTGACTAGGTGGGGATCAGAGACATCTTCATTAGTCACAGTTAATTGTACATTATTAATTTTAGTTTCTGTTTTATTATTTCTGATTTTATTTACAATTGGCCATCAAATCTTTGAAACACTATCTGAACCTCATATTTGTTGACTTATTCTTTGTGAGTTTAATCTCCTGACTTCTTTGCGGTGTTTATATTTGTACTGCTTGTAGAGTTCTTCATGTAACTCTGAGTTAGTCAGTTTGTGTAAGCTATACATGTTTACCTTTTTTCTTTCAGGTCTTTTGTTTTAAAATCTAATGCCACAGGTTTTGATCTTAAAGGTTGATTGTTCTGGACATTCATTTTTTTAATAGCATGGCTCTATTTAAGTGCTCAGTCAGAATTTCTGTGAACATGTTTTATTTATTATTGTCCCCAATGGTATAATCCGTTCATCATAAGAATAAACCTGACGTAAACATTGCACTATGTATGCTCCCGCAGTTGCTGGAACTTCATTGGATTTTCGTTTCACGTGGGACTGCAGCCAATCTGTCTCGTGTACAGTCAAGTACAATAATAAGGGTATGATTTGTGCTGTGCGTTACGCGCACATAGAGTCAGCAATAATACAGGACAACAACCTTACCGGCGCATTTAACTTGGACAGCACTGGCTCGTCAGCTGGTACAGCTAGCCTGCAGTGACGTTGCCAGCTGCAGTTCACACGTAAAACGAGACGAGCAGAGGAGCAATACAGCTTTGAATGTCATTTCATATTTAAGCAGAATGAAATAGTACACTGAAAATCTCCCACAATACGCTCCTTAGACGACTAGACGAAAACCGCAACACGTTATCGTTTTTAGCTAACGTACTATTATAATTAAAAACAAGAATGATAAAAATTCCTGACTTAACCACAGGGTAATTTTTCTGGGTAAGCTGTGTGTAACGTAAGAGAGTAGTGAAGGATTTCACCGTACAGTGAAATACTGAAGCCACTGAAGGTATTACTTACAATCAGTGGTCTGGTAATCTCTTAGCTTCTTCCTTATCGCAGAAATACATTTCAGTTCTGGAAGTGTCAACTGCTACTGTTATACCTAGCCTATCAACAACAGAATCCACGAAGCCAACCAGGCGTAGCATTTTCTGTTCTTCTTTTATGACGAGCCATTCTATATCCCGCCAGCGTTCGGCAGTGACGTGAGAAAAAGCTGCGTGCGTTAGTTAAAAAGCTTAACAATCTTATTACTTCTCGGGACAAATCCCGCAGCTTGGCTCCAGATCAATTCTGTTGGGTTGATATTGTAATGGTACAGTCGCAAATGTAAAAATGCAGCATTTGTATGATGTGCTCGATGTTGTGAAAATGATTGTTTTTCATGTTTCTACGACACTCATCTACCTCTGTGGTATAAGACGATAGACATAGTCCAAATAAAGGTCATTTGGTTTTTCATTTTTGCCTCAAAAATTAAATTGTTATGTTTTCTTAATTTAAACAACATTTATGATCAGTCTTTTATAAAACATCCATACTTAAGAATTTGAATATGAAGTGGAAAAATGAATTTCGCGTCCAATATGTAATTAGAAACAAGAAGACGTGCATTATTCATAAAAAAATGATGATGAGTTTTGTAATTACGAGATGTAGGTACTTCAAATTGAACGAGGAAAAAAATTAGGAGGTTTGAACCAACACACAAATAACTGCATTTGGTTCACGTGCCTTTATGCTACTGACTGTGCATTACGTGCAATGTGAGTTGGTATATCAACTGCTGTATATACAACGCTGTGAAAACTGCAAAGTCGATTATCTCCGGAAATTTATAAAAAAAAACCGTTAAGAACAGCCTATTCCTCCGCACTTTTTAACCATGTGTCCCCTCGCATGTTGCACTACGGAACAGAAGGCAGCCTCAGCCATTTTTATATTGCTCTTTAACAGTGCGACAATCAGATCATAACTGTACCCGGTTTTGAAATAAAAACTACGTAGCTAAAGCGTGATTAAGAAAAACGGTGATGGCTGTTAATACATTTGAATATCTTAAAGTTTCATTTATCGTAATTTACTAATAAGATATCTAATACATAAGTAGGACCTACTTCCAAGAGTGTAACAACACCAGTGTACGTGTGCTATGACTTCTGACCAATCATCGCATTTGTGTTTGTTTACATCAGGTTTATTCTTATGATTAACGGATTGTAGCCATAACTAATTCCCATGATTCCTGGCTTAAACTATGTCTTAATGTAGCAATGTTGTCTGCAGATAGTAATTCGCTTATGCTCATACATTTTTATTGGTTTGAACTTGGTATCACATTTTAGTACTAGTGTTTGTTCTAAATGATCTGAGAGGTGACCACTTATGACGTCTGATGAGATGATGTGGTCATAATTTGTGATAATATGATCATTTGAACTACAATATGTGTTAGGTCGGTATTACACTATCAAATTTCTTTGTCAAATATCTTTGTCAAAAATCTTTGTCAAAGATATTTGATGGTGTAATAGGGAACTTTGTCAAATGTCGTCCAATATTTGATCACATCTAGGGCCTCGGTGTAGATTTGATCAAAGAAGTCGCTTGTCTTCTGTTCACTGCAATGTGACATGTTACCACATGGAGAGCTAGCATCGCTGCAGCATTCTGTCGTCTGTAGTGTTTTTATAAACATTGCCGGTAAATACAATTGGTGTGTGCCAATAACTACAAAATTAATCGAGATGTATGAAGCTGATGAGGCGCTTTACAACGTGAGGCACCCTGAATACAAAAATAGATTAAGAAGATTGGAGACCTAACCTAACCTAACATAACATAACCCTCTCCTGTAGCAAGGTATAGGAGTATTACAGTGAGCCTGTCTTCTGAAGATGTAGCAGTTCTTAAGTGAATATTGTGCTTTGTGATATGAGTATACACTTCACTGAGCACATACAGAAATGTATGCTCATCCATTCTTAAGTAATTGATGTACGACTTGATGTCTTCCACTATAAGCTCACGTAACAAATTTTGTTCAATGCTTTTATCGTGTCGTCGTAAAACCCACGGCTTCACCCAGATTAGATTAGTTTTTCGTTCCATAGATCCATGCTGAGGATGTCCTCGTGGATGCGGAACATGTCAATTTTTTTAAGCTGAAATAACAATACTAATAGTATGAATATATACATCATTTTTTCCTATTAAAAATTTCGTCAATGGGGTAGAAGGAGTTGGCCGCCGGTAAGTCTTTCAGGCTCCTATTAAACTTATCTTTATTTGTAACTAAATTTTTTATGATTGCTGGCAAATTATTGAAGATGAGTGTTCCTGAGTAGTGGATCCCTTTTTGAACTAAAGCAAGTGCTTTTAAGTCCTTGTGCAGATCATTTTTGTTCCTGGTATTGTATGTATGAACTGAGTTGTTTGTTGGAAAAAGAGATATATTATTTAGGACAAATTTCATTAAGGAGTAAATACACTGTTAGTATACCAAGTTCTTTGAAGAGGTTTCTGCAGGACGTCTGTGAATTTACTCCACAAATAATACGTATTACACGCTTTTGGACTCTGAAAACTTTTGTTTGACTTGAAGATTTACCACAAAATATTATACCATATGACATTATGGAATGAAAGTAGGCAAAGTATGCAAGCTTTTTCATTTTTATGTCGCCTATGTCTGCTAACACTCGAATTGCAAATACAGATTTGTTAAGTCGTTTCTGCAGTCCTGTGGTGTACTCCTCCCAACTGAATTTATTATCAAGTTGTAATCCCAGGAATTTGAGACTGTCAACCTCGTATGTATGGTTCCTTTTTTCCACCACTTCCGCATGTGCACACAATGCAATTGCGGTACGTGCAACTGCTGCGGTTAATAACAAGTTGTTGTTGTCAGCCATTTGATGACAGTGTAATACCCCTTCTAGCGCTACGTCAAAGATCTTTGTCAAATACATATGACGGAATATTTGATCACATCTTTGATCAAATCTTTGACAAAGAAATTTGATAGTGTAATACCGGCCAGCAGAATAGCCGGTTCAACTGTTTTCTGAGATAGTCTTGTGATAAATGATTCAAAAGCAACTACTTTGTTTCCTGAACCCTGTACATTATAATGAAAAAATGATAAATTATTCTCGTATGAACTGAAGCCTGTTTGAAGCACATATGAAAAACATACACTTGCATCTAGTGTTGCACTGGTGGAAGTTTTATTGTCCTAAAAAAACATAGCTTTTGTCCTGGCGATGTATTGTTTGACTGAGCTGACATTTCGTGGATGATTCTTTCAAGTATTCGTTATTTTTGTCGTTTAAAGGGATGGCCTCTGTAGCACAACACTGCACATTCAATTTGCTGTTCACCACTTCCTGGATCAGTTTTATAACTAAGTCCTGTCACAGTCTGTTGTAATGTAAGCTATGGGCTGTATGGAATCTTCTTCCTATACAGTTTATGTCCACAAATATTACATTTTTGTATTACTTGCATATATTTAAGATCTGTTTATTTGCGCTTCGCACTTCTTTGTTTACACACGACCAGACTGGCACGTCATGTCGATGTGAAACAGAGAAGACGATCACGTTTGAGTTTTTCAGCTCGTGTTGCCTTCTTTTGAGTGAGATCACTAGGTCTTTCTTTTCATTTTGTGCTACATTATTTGTTCCCGCTAAGAACACGAAAAAGGCGTTATTTGTTGTTGGTGTTTCCATGCCATGGTTCATAGAAGTCACTGCCTGAAATTTTGCGCCTGGTTTCACTGTGCTAGTTATTTTGTGATTGCTTGTAGACTGAAATTCTGCTGCTATTTTCCGTCCTTGACTATCTGCATATAGGTTTATTTTATACGTTTTTGCTGGCTGATGATAACGGTTTTTAGGCCTCCTGGTACTTCGGTGTCGCGTGGTGACACTGTTTTTTGTCTTTTTTTGTCAGTATTAGTCGTTAATGCATCTTGAGGAACACTTGATTTTGATTCAGTGTCGGCGACTACACTCACGGTTGAATTTTTTTTTTTTTTTTTTTTTTTTTTGGTTGAAAGCGACTCTGTCGTTGTTTCTGATGTCCTTTTTCTTCCCATGTGCTTCGGCGCAGCTCGTTGATATATCACAGTCTACAGTTGAAAGCACTTCAAAACAGTTTTCATGCACAAAGATTCTCTCACCGCTATGTTTACCGTTTACACGATTTTGCAGTTCTTGCTGTTTTTGTAAGTGATCGTAGTCCACTTTTCGCTAGCAGCCGTGATGCTTTGCGGAACTTGTCGAGTATTCGGCTCACTTTTTCCAAGCTGAAAATTCGAGATATCCACTTTAAGAGCAATGATTATAAGTTGTAAGCTCGACACACGTTCCTTTAACTTCGTGATTTCGCCTTTACAATTAGTACACGCCTTCTTTTTAACGGCAAAATTAACTCTTCTCTGTGGAAAAAAATGTCGAACTCTCACGTTGGCCGCCATCATCGGATAACGCTCTGCAAACACGCTCACAACGCTTAAACATCCGAAATCATGCAGTGCTAAAACGCTCATTGTACACAAAAATGCTTTCGAACTATCGTTAAGAAATTCGACCGCGACTTACCAGAGAACTGTTCCCTACTGAGTTCCAAGGCGGAATGATGACGGGAAGAATTCTTCCTAACGATCCTAACGGGACAGCCTGTCCCACATGCGAGATGCCTCCGCTCGTGCACGTGTTTACCTAGCCACCATGGGTGACACATAGCTTTCATAGCCTTGGGTCCAGCGCCAAGTGAGATGTTTCCATAGTGGCTCACCCTCGCAGGCGCAGCTAAAAGGTTGTCAGCGTTATACTGATGTCACGTCTTTGTAAATAAGAGCCAAGTCTCCCTTTCAGAAATCGTACAGTGTCACAGAAACAGTCAAAGGTCGTTTTTGTTGTTGTAGGAGCTTTCATGATGTCTGAGCTTGTCTGAATGGAAATGCTTCTCCTAACAGGACATGTTTACGAAAATAGACCAGAATAACACCGAAAGCATTCTTCCTAATGGTCCTAACAAGGCACCCCTTCCATTACGTGTTACCCTTCCCAGACATCATAACGTCATGCTTTCAACATACGTCTCAGAAACAGTAAACGTTCTCACGCTAAAAGCCTTCATCATGTCTGTGAATGCTTGCGAAAACACCATTAATCCTAAAAGCATTCCTGTTGTTTGGGAAAAGAGCGCTGTCTACGCACAGACGGGAAAATCAGAACAATTACGCAAACAGAATTTGAAGCATTGTCCTACAGAAGAGAAAAATGGCTGGAATTTTCGGTGTCCTACAGCTGTTGCTCTAGAGATGTCCCAATGCCACAATGGTGGATGAGGGACAGTATCCCGCCAGAGATGGATGGTCTGGTTCAACTAGTCTTTGAACACTTGAACATAGAAGACATCACATTACTCTCAGAACTTTCTGCAGATAGCTTCCCCCCATCTTGTTCGAATCAATCTGTAGAGGTTCCTATGTTCCAGCACAAAGGATGTCTTGTGAATGAATGGAGCATTCTGATTGGCCGTAGCTGAATTTACTCTCCAAACTGGTGCTGCTGGTGTGGCAGCACTGTCTGCCACTTGTTTCTGCAGACAAGACTTTCAGCAGCAAAACTATTTTGTACAGATCGCCATATTGCACTGACAGTGAAACTTTGCAAAAGTGGTCTTCAGATCATGAAATACAGGAAGACAATTCCTCAGTTACACAGCTCTGCCACTGGCGACGCAAGCTTGAATATTTCAGAATGAACCCGATCTCCAACCTAGCTATATATCGCCGCATTTCGTGTTAATGTAGTAAGCACACAATTCGTATCCTATACCAAATGAAATCATCACTTACGCATCCTGCATACAGCTAGCAACCACCAGACAGTCGTACATATATCATGAAGAGATCGTATATAGTCTTCACAGCACTAGATATTTCCCGCGAGGTTGGTCGGTCATCCACCACAGCCGACAGTCACAAATCATCTGCCCCCCACACACACTGGCCTAACACATGACCAGAGAATCCTCAAAGACTGGGTTGGTTCCCCTCGGCACAAAGGTGTTACTTTTTCTAGTCCCGACCTGCTCGCTTGCTTGCCTTCTCCAGACTATGGGATTACAAGAACATATGTATTTTCACATGGTTTGCCAGAATATCATACCATTTACCCGATACTTCTTGATACCAAGCACATAGAAGTATGCTACCGATCGCTTGCGCAGTATAATTCCGAATATATAGAATGGAAATTATTTCTCTAGAAACCTGAAACTTTAGCGAGGTGCAGCGTGCTGTAAACCACTGAGTAACTACAAATTTATCCCATCTGCGAAGATCTTCACGTGAAAACTCGAAAAAAATAGAGGAAACTGATATTTCCACTCGGGAATACCGATGTCGGTGATATAACAGATTCCAAATCATCCTTATAATTTACTAAGTCAACTAAGATGTTTCTCATGTATAGAGAACCAGCAAACATGTCTTCCTCCTGTCTTTAATCTGCCAAATGCACTCACCACAATCGATGTTCTGCCAAGCAAATAAAAGCGGGAAATGTGCAGCGGCAGTTAACTGGACAATTTACATGGGAGGGAATAATGGTCCAGTGGAAACACATATCCATATTGAATCTTCTCAAATTTCCGTGGAGAACACGTGCGATCACGAAGGCTGTCCAACACATAGTATTAGTTCACTATTCTGCTATCTGTAGGGCGACACGGTCAGTTACATTCCTGTACCACAACCGGTCTTTCCATTCTGATGGCTCCTGCCGTTACCTGGAAACGTGAATCATTCCCAATACAGGCCACCACCTTCACGTACTCCTTGCACATCAGGCAGGATCATCCTAGGAAACCAGCCACATGTATTTTATCACTGCCCTTATAATTAAGTAGTACCATCGTGGTCTCAATTGGACGACAGTCTACAATGAGCGAACTGTCGGAAATAACACCTGCTAACGGCTGTGGCCCTGGAAATAGATATACCTCTACCATTCTTATGATTTGACATACTTTTCCAAGTAAAAAATAAATCTTTCATTCCCTTTGCGGCTATCGCAGTATTCCATGTCAAATTCATACATTCCCTACGACTGGACATAGTCATTTTCTTTGCGCATGTTAGAACACACACACACATACTTTGTAAGTGTAATGCTCAAGGTGAATCTATCACACAACTTGTACTACTAAGTACAATAATTCCCCTATAACTGATTGCTGGCGATACGAAGCAATACTGACCGAAAATCAGCGATGGGTGGACATGTCTCATAAGTTTTTCTTGCGAGTGGTACCACAGTGTGTTAGAAAGAGAAATGTAACCGTCTTACAAGCCGCCAGAAGTTAAAAACACTGTCACAACGACTATGTTGCTATCACAATCGGTCCTGGTTCTACAGGTGCTCACAAGTATCGCTAACGATATCCGTTTTCAAAACTATACAAGCCTTATAAATCGAAGTATTGCATTAGCTCCGGATGAAGTGCTTTTTCCACACAAATACCGCGAAACTGAATGAAGACGGTGATCGCCGGAGTGTATGTTAACAGACCGAAAGTGCGGTTACACGTCACCAATGGTGTACGCCCGTAATAAAATCACCCAATTTAGAAAGTGATTCGGCTAGGGAACTTGGTATAAAGCCTGTATTTGCAACTCCCTCATGCCGCCATTAGATATTTCTCCAGTATTCGTAACGCGTTCTGTCTCGATGCCACATCAGAGGTTCTGCGATATATCCAAATAACGGTGGGTCTTTTCTGTCCTTAATCCAGTTATTAGGCACATACGTGTCCAGAGCGCGATTTACAATCTGTTTAAACTTTGCCCGTAATTCCTCTATGTCCGTCATACTGGAACCAAATGATTGAACTTCATTAACTAAGTGAGTTCTCCTATCCTTCTTGACTCATTTACTGACTTTCGTAACCATAGTCACTATGATGATATCATGATCACTAATTCCTGTTTCTGCATTGACGTCATCGATAAGGTCCAGCCTGTTTGTAGCGACGAGGTCTAAGACATTTCCATTGCGCGTGAGCTGCCGAAACAGCTACTCAGGACAGTTTTCCGGAAACTTGTTGAAAAGGACTTCATAAGACTGTCTGTCTGCATACCTGCAATGAAACTATAGACGTCCCTGTATATAGTCGTTAGGTTAAAGTTACCTCCAACTAGTATTACATGATCTGGGTATTTACGTGCTAATTCAGTTGTATAAAGGTTATGCTTTCATCATATGAGTGGTGGCAATTATGTGAGAATTTCCTAAACGTGATCTCCCTGCTCAGTGATTAAACGGCCTCCCTTGTGTTACTGGGCTGTCATACAATATGTGTTGGGGACTATCCAAAAATAGTGAAAAATACAATAATCAGAATAGTACAGAGTAAACCCATTTCCAGAAATCGACAATCAGGAACTTGATATGAGCTAGTTCAACCGTACAGTGTGCTGTGAACTTCCATCTCGGATGGTGGAATTATATGTATAGATTTTTCGTCAATGTGTAGTATGCTCTTACAAACTTCACTAACGAGAACATTTTGGAAAACGTTTTCATTAGAAATTTTGATGTGTGTTCTTATTCTGAACACATTATGTATGATGCTTCACCACTACCAAATCTGGCTAAAGAAATGTGTGCATACTTGCATATGTTCATTCACCCACAATGTTATCTGAGATCAAAAAAGAAAATAAATCATTTTCTACAGCTAATTTTTTTAGTTTCTTTTAAGTGCATAAAGATACACAGCCATTGTAGCCCATCTAATCTGACAATTTCCTCATCATGTAACCATCAGAACCCTGTGGCTCGCAGAGATTGTTAGATGAAATGTATCAGACACTTTGAACTGTCCACCCATTCGCAAGTGACTTGCCTCGGTGTGTCTGTGGACACACTGGCAAAGTCCCCCACGAATTCCGTATTCAAAAAAGAACATCATATCGACATGATCAATAATTGGATGCTGACACATGTCCTTTTCAACATTGGACCCCACAAAAGCTCTGGCACAGTTGAATAAAATGCAGGATTCATCGTTTTTGTGGTCACGCATACACTCCACACTTTGTCGAATATATCTGCAAGCACTTGTACATCTCTGTCCATAAAGAGCTTTGTGGCATTGTCTGTAAAGTTACTGGTGAATGTGGCTATGCGGGGCACTGTTGTTTCTCTCTCTCCATCGAATCCTGACAAGCGAACCTTTGCCTCATCAGGAAAAGCAACTCTAGTGAGGTGCATGTCCTCCTGAAGCATTGTCTCAGCAAGTTTCTGAAGCAGTGTCCACATAAAACGTAATGCGTCCAGGAACAAATATGTAACGTTCGACGTCATGACGTCATCCACTTGGAGAATGAAATGTATCTCTCAATACTCTCAGACACGACACTAACCTAATCGTCAGACAAACCAAAATCAGTCAAATGCCCAATGATGAAATGTGCATTATACCTGCTGAAACTATGGAGGAATACAGGTGTCTGTTGTGACACTAGGTAATTTAAGTTGCATGCACTGTGTGCTGCACTGCAGAACTTCCCTGTGAAATGACAGAGATCTCCACGTGGACTTTCTGGTTTCCTGTCCAATGGCGGCACACAAAGATGACAGTTGACAACTTTCTTGTATAATGCATCATTCTCCTGTGATTTGGTCATGAGAATGATGGTGATATAAGTGCTATCAACAAGTCACACAAGTTGTTTTAGCTCAGAGAGTGACCATCTAGCTGGCTTTTCACCAACATATGATTTGGAATGATTGTGACTTGAGTCATACGAACATACAATGTGATATGCCACTGCATATGGATTGTGCCACCCTGTGTGGATTGTATGGGATGCGATGGGGTTGCTCCAACAGAGTGCACTCGGTATCAGCATGTGCTACGAATGAGTAACACTCTTGGTGATGGAAATTCTTAAACTTGTTTTCCCCCAGTGGGTGTTTCCACACATACAGGTTGCCGGCTAGATCGATCTACTAGGTGCTTTTCTAGACTACCACTTGTAGTAAAAGTGTTGAGGCTTCTAGGGCAACAATGCCATGCACTATGTTATTTACTCTTTTCAGACATGTTTGGAAAAGTGGAGAGGCCTGATGATGATGATGATGATGGTTAGTGTATTAAAGTGCACAACAGAGAGGCCTGATGACTTTATTCTTCAATTCTTTTCTTCCCAGTTTCGTGCCCTTCTTCTTCTTCTTCTGTCTGGCATTCATCTTTCTTCAGGACGAGATATGAACTGACATGTGTGTGTTCTGCATCTCAGGCTTAAGTATTTTCTGAAGTTTAGTGGAGAAATCAATGCTGTACAAGTTAAAAGTCCACAAACATCTCCATTCCGTTTGTACATGGACAATATGGATTTGTCATGTATGCAAGTCGGTACTGACAAAGTGAAGAAGAATTCATGTTTGAGATTCTGGACATAAATGCATGTCCCTTTAGCGGCCATATCCTTTGGGAGTTTGATACAACAGGATCCTCCCCCCTCCCCCAATTAATGGGTCAAAAACATGCATGTGGACATCCAAGTAAAGTATACAACTGAGTGCCTTACCAAACCTCCAATCCTGCATTTTGGAAAACTGACCTAATATGGCACTTAAGATAAACTCATGGAATGACTCAATGACTGATTTGCCCCACGATATCTCGCCAGTCTCCACCTCAAACATAGACAGTGGATTTCTCCTTTTCACACCGTCTTCTTTGGGGTGTACGTTAGTTCACAGCATAATACTGTACCACATTTAATTGTGGAGTACCACAGCTTGTTGAAGATTTTAGGCAGCTCCATTTCCAGAATAGATATACACACGTTAAGAAAAAGAGTCAGATCTAGGACCCCCATAGTAGAATTATCTATAAAAAACCATTGAACAGCCAAGATCGCATAAAATATTTCTTTATTGAAGACAACCAGTTTTAACAGACTATGCTGTCACATTCACGTCTCAAAATCTTTTTATTGTAAAACTTGTTCATTTTACGCTAACTTCACGTGCAAAATGAACATGTTTCACAACAAAAAGATTTTCGAACATGATGATGACAGCATAGTCTGTTGAAACTGGTTGTCTTAAATAAAAAAAATATTGTATGCGATTTTGGCTGTTGAATGGTTTTTAACAGTTAAATAGATCGAATTGTTTCTGTGTGAACAGTTTACTTCATTGTCACCAACAATGAGTAAACTATATTGTGAATAATAAAGTTAAGTGAAATACTGCTTGAGTGGGAATTCAGCAGTTCTGTTTACTCGAGATACATGCATTATGTGTATAGCAGAAAACAGAAAAAATATTTAAGGTGTAGGGCCGCAACATCCAGAGCTGTTTCACCTTCCTGTGCCTCGTTACCCCCCACTGAATGACACAGATAGATATTATAAATATCTACCTGAATAACCCAATGTAAAAAAAGAAGCTTAAAGACGTAAGGTGTAGTCCTCACTCATCCATATTGCGAAATGTCGGCGACGGGAAAAACGAGAGATACTACTGCTCATACAGAGGCTTATAAACAATCATTATTACGAAACTTCCTGGCAGATTAAAACTGTGTGCCCGACCGAGACTCGAACTCGGGACCTTTGCCTTCCGCCGGCAAGTGCTCTACCATCTGAGCTACCGAAGCACGACTCACGCCCAGTCCTCACAGCTTTACTTCTGTCAGTATCTCGTCTCCTACCTGCCAGGAAGTTTCATATCAGCGCACACTCCGCTGCAGAGTGAAAATCTCATTCTGGAATCATATTACCACACACCATTCGCAAATCATACAGGAAGTAGCAGAAATGTTACTAGTAACAGAAATATCCTATGCCACACACTGCAAGGTAGTTTTTGGAGTGCAGATGTAGGTATAGAACACTCCAGGTGAATATCAGAATTGTTCCATTAAGCATCATGTGGCTGATTTCTTGTCTTATCCTAACCAAGTCTGTGGTTGTATTTTGTTTTTCCAGAGACCTACACCTTAATTATACAAGCCATAACCATTTATGTCCCCCATTCTGTTCCAACAATGCTGATGCTCTATAGTTAATGACTACAACATCGATACATGACATTATCATATTGAAAAAGAAACAAAGATTAGAGATTAACATCTCATTCTCAGCATAGTTATTAGATACGGCTATTCAGTAATATTGAACAAGTAGGTAATATGGCTACAAACTAGTTACTACTTTTTACCTCCCACACTTCCCTACCATACTCAACAGATGATTGCTTCACACCCAGGGGCAGTTTGAGAACATTTTTCCACACATTTCAGTAGTAGGGGTATACACTATGTTCTGGTGCATTTTGTTAGTGCAGGTTGCATACATTCAGGGAGAGGCTTGATTCATTTTGACCCCCTCCCCTTAACCTATTGTTCTGTTACTTGATTTATGACCCCTGGGGATAATCCATCCTTTCAAGAAACTCCCACAACACTTGCCTTCCTCCTCCATCTCCCCCACCCCTCTCCCCTCCCCCTCGCCAATACAAGTACACTTTCAGGCCTGACTTATTCGCATAAATGCCTCCCTCTCTATCAGTTCGATTGACTTATTAATTAAATCGATAAATTAATTAACCACTGCTGGTAAATCAACCAGCCCTCCCCTCCCCCACTTCCACCACATCCCAAAGTTGGCAGGTCTGTGCTCGAGAGGAAGGATTTCTCGATATGAAATTCAATTACATGGTAGAGGGTATATTGCTTATTTATAAAATTCAATTTGCCTGGGGTTGGATCTCTCTTGTTCGTCATTCTCTGATGTTCTGGAAAATGCAGGTCTTGTAAAACATATCGAAAAGAAGTAATGATCTCGATAGCTTTTTTTTCGATTGCACAAGCAATACCATCGAGAAACACGCTCCGCACGTTATAACACTGTTAAAAATCTTTCCATCACAAAGCCCACTGGGCCACACCACACAGCAGCTGAGTCACATATTCTCGCACACGCAGACTGGAAGACAAGCCTGCACACAATGCCAGCTGATGCGGCGCACAGACTGGAAGTCATGCTAATCCACCGTACAAATTCTTGAGGTGGCGGCCACCCTTTGATACTGGTACATGAGAAATTCCTGTCGAAACAAATCTCTCTCTCTCTCTTGCAACACACACAGACCAGGTGTTGGTAGTCGGTACATCCCCTTGTTCTCACACTTCCAATGCTATGGAAACCTGTAGTGTATGGAACAAAGACATCTTCTGTCACACTAATCCCGCCTTTGTCCTGAAAAAAGTAGTGGATACCTGTGGTAAACCTCCCCAGCTATGGATGTCTTCGAAACATTCCCTCACTCCGTCAGATTGACTGGCTAATTAATTAAATCGATACTCTCTGTGTGCAGCCACATTTTCCTTGAATTCTATTGGTGGATACTAGAAATGGTATATTTGGCAGAATTTGTTCCTGCAACTGCCTGGTTTCGAAATACTACTCTTCTCCCCGTCCTGATATTTTCCTCCTTGCACATATTGATGGATACAAGCACAGTGAGGTCATATGGTAGGATGTCCTTTACGATGGAGGTAACTGAAAATTTCAAATTTCAGCTCAGTTGCATGCTATGTCTTTAAACGTTTGCAGGAGGAGTTGGACTTGTGTGTGTGCTCGCAACACCACTATTGGAAAAA
Source organism: Schistocerca nitens (assembly GCF_023898315.1). NCBI lineage: Eukaryota > Metazoa > Arthropoda > Insecta > Orthoptera > Acrididae > Schistocerca > Schistocerca nitens. Next base: position 619,498,766 of record NC_064616.1, on the reverse strand, counting down.
ACTAAATTGATCAATCGGGAATTTGACATTGCGACTGGGTTTTTAAAGCACTGTAGAATTCATAAATTGCTTCTCTTCACTACATATGGAAGGCGGAGCAAGGACCTCCTGCGCTATAATATATAAACAACAACAAATAACACTGCGATGTATTGGCAAGCACTAAACAGGGCACACTTAAACAACAATCGAATCCAGGTAGTAGCAGTTGCCACGGCTAGATGTCAGGGCTCACTGAAACACTCGCGGAACACACGAGCTCATGCTCCGATGTCTTCTACACGCAGTGCCCCACCCAGATGTCGCGTACTGTTATCTGCCGCCACGGGACGTGCGTCTCAGCGATCGTGACCCGTCTGCTGCCAGACTCGCTCCCCTGGGGAGGACCACCCAGTCATGGAGGATGTTCAGGATGACCAGAGTGATCGTAATTCGGATGTTATCAATACGTCCAGCGCCAACATTCGACATATTGAATATTCTCGTATATCCACATAAACATTGGTGAATACTCTTGACACACGTGATGACGAAGGCTGCCCAACACATACTGACCATTTAGTTTATTAGTCACCCAACCAGAGGTCGACACAGTTAGGTCATCTGCATCCCTTTTCCCCACCTGACCAGCTCAAAGACTCAGCCATGGCTCCCACCATAAGCCAGAAATAACAATTTTTTCTATCATCGGCTACCTCTACCATGCAGCCAGAAGTCAGGCAGAACTGTTCTGGGAAACTAGCCCCATTTTTATTAGCGTAATTAAAAATAAAAATAATGCGGTTGTTGTCCCAATCTGATGACATTTGACAATGAGCGAAGTATCGGGAAACATCATCCTAACGACTATGCCTCTGGAAATATCAATAGCTACACCATTCTTAATACAGAAAATAATGAGCAAGAGAGCCAACCACCGCAAATTGAATTTTATAAATAAACAATATACCCTCTGCTATATAACTGAATTCTGAATTTCATATCATTGAGATCCTTCCGCTCCAGCGCAGACCCACCAACATGCAGATGGGGGGGAAGGGGGGGGGGAGTCTGGGAGAGGGGAGAGTGGAGGGGAGGCCTGGTGAATTTTGCAGAGCTAGTTAATTAATTTATAGATTTAATTAATTAGTTAATCAAATTGATAGAGTAATAGGGATCTATTAGAAGAGCTCAGGCTAGAACATGTGCTTGTATTGGCGAGGGTGAGCTGGAAGTGTTTTGATAGGCTGAAGGGGAGGGTTGGAGGGCTTTCTCAGAAGGACGAATTATCCTCAGGGGATCATAAAACAATTAACAGAACAACAGGTTAACGATAGGTGTTGGGGGTCAAAATCAATTAAGTTTGCCCCCAAATAAATGTAATCTGTATTAACATAATGCATCAGAACATAGTTAATCCCCCTACTATCACTTACCTCTGCCAACCTAGTCCCCTCACACGTTAGTTCCTTGGGGTCTTGGTAAGGCGCTTAAATATAAATTCAAAGCTAGTGGGTGTGGAAATTGGTTCTACTTTCTTCAAAAATATGTTACTCAAGACACTCCTCTGTAACAAAAGTAAATTTCTAAATCTTATTCTAGTTCTAGATATTAACTGAGAAAGCCTTATCTCCATTTAACTTATCTCCCGAAATTTTTAAAAGCTTTCAATTACAGCAGAAAGCACTATACCTGTTAAAAACCGTATCTAAAGGAATGCGTTTGATCCTGTCACATTCGATTTAAGGTCCGGTATTTAGCACAAACATTTAATACTCCTGCTCTTAAATATTTTAATAGCGCATCTGACTTACATGAACTGAATTTGATACTTCTTAATAATATACCTGACTTACACGAATTTCTGTTTAGCACATCTTTGAATGTGCAATCATAAGATACAAATTCCCATAACATGGATCAGCAAACGAAAATTTTTCGAAGTCCTTTCCACTTTCCATAATCGTAGCCAAAAGTCTGTCAAATCTTGCATTTATGAACAGAGTTTAGTGTTCATGGGGGTATGTTCTGTCTAAGCAATTAAATGAAATGCAGTTTGTTTTGTCATAGGCTGTTCGCTTCTGTTATTTATGAAACATCTTAAGTAGCCTGTAACACGTTTTTTATGCGTAAAATATATTTATTATGTAGTGGCTGCAGTAGGTTACTGTGTTACATTTTGCCATATCTTTCTCTTGTTTTTCAGATTAGGAACAAGCTTTGTAGCACAAATTTCGTGAGGTTAAATTATCGTTTGGTATTACGATTTCCAGCGTTGTTGGTCCATCTGTGTGGTCCTCGAGATGTGTTACTTCGGTCCCTAAAGTCCAGGTGGCCGATTTCCGGCGGTTCGGTCTGTCAAAACTGAAGGTTGAACAGGTAATGTGTACTTGGCTGTGTGCTAAGGCAAGTGGCTGGTCTGCACTTGCTAATTAACGAGCAGAAGTACCTATTATCTGTTGCCGGGACAGCAGGACAAGAGATGCCTGTTATTCTCGTAAAGCAATCAGCTTGACTCAGAAAGTCAAAGAATAGAACTGACGCTAGAATCTCGCATTGGAAATTACGAAGCTCCCTCGCACTATCATTTCTTGCACAACTCTGCCAATCAAAAGCCACAGCACAGTGCAGGGAGTCTGTATTACAAAACGAAAAAAACATTCTGCCCAACTCCACATGTCACATTTTATGCTTACCATGGAAACATCTCCTACCGCATCTCTGACGTTATGGCCGGTTGAAGCTAATCAGCTTTTCTCTTGCTACACATTGCTAAAGACATAGCATTCTCACACTCGGTTCGAAGTTTCTCTGAAAAGAGCAAAATTAACAGCAGTGGCCAGGGGAGAAATTCCACTGTTACTCAGCCGAAATTCTAAGATTTTGGCTTCAAAGAGAGCCCTCTCCTCAGCGTGGGGATGTAGTAAAACGGCAACGAGAATGCTTGTTCCGAGTATTCGATTTGCCTGAAACCTGCTGTATACTTCAAAGGGAAAAACGACTTTCTATAACCGGTTGTGGACGGGTGGTGGCCCTCTCTGAAACCATCGTGTCTGTCTCAGCGGGCATCCCCGCCCTTGTCGTGCTCTCACTTCGGCAGCCGTTGTAAAGATATTTATCAGGTAGCTCAGGGCTTGCCTCTGGTGGCGGCTCCATGTGAAACCTGCCTTCTCGATCAGTCCTGACAAATTCTGCTCTGCTACGAGGCAAACTTATTGCAGCTAAAAGCTAAACTACAATTGTCATAAGAAGTAGAAAGAAGGCTACTGAATTAAAGAATAAGGAGAATAAGAAGGAGAAAATGCATGCACACTCACTGACTACTGCTACTAGTAAGATAGAAAATTTGCATATTTCTCGATTTTATGTCCTATAAGACATTTAAAAAGGTAGTTTTACATTAATAAAAACCGTTGAAAATGGTGCGTATATCAGCGACGTTTTCCGATGTATGTAACAATATATCACATTACACATAGAAAGCTCTAGGCTACTGCAAGAAACTGCTGTACAGGACAAAAAGAACGTGCTAAAAAGATTCCTTTCATATTAAGGTGCCAAATGTGGAACATATCACTCACATTTTTTCAGTTCTCCTAAAAACCTGCTGAAAATGGAAGCCGCAACATTGTGTATACATTCCAAAACAGTAGCTAAGAACGTACTCCGCTGGTAAGTATAATTGCAGCACCAGGTAGGATAAAAAAGACAACATTTTACTTATTGTGCATATAAATAACAGTAGGAAGAATACATGATTAAATGTTTAGGCGATATGGGATATACAGGGCGCTATATTTTGTACACAGAATGTCTGCATCCGGCAGCAACTAAGGCTGTAACCTGGATTTGCATCTGTTGGAACTGAGCTTAGATGCCAGATGCGGGTAAGTCTTTAGATACTGCTTCAACTCTAGGCGCTACCACTCATCAGTGGTAGTGGCTGGCGAGTGCTGGGGTGCCAGACTCTCGCTAATAATGCTGTTAATATCTAGAACTAGAATAAGATTTAGCAATTTACTTTTGTTACAGAGGAGTGTCCAAGAGCAGAAGTTTTCATTTGCGTGAGAGATGTAATTAGTGATATGGACAGGGGTTCTCAAATAGATTCCATATTTCTAGATTTCCAAAAAACTTTTGACATCATTCCTCACAAGAGGCTTATAATCAAGTTGCGTACCTGTGGAGTATCGTCTCATTAGTGTGACTGGATTCGTGATTTCCTGTCAGAAAGATCGCAGTTCGTAGTAACTGACGGAAATCCATCAAGTAAATCAGAAGTCATGTCTGGCGTTCCTCATGGAACTGTTATAGGCTCTCTTCTGTTCCTAACCTATACAAACGATTGAGAAGACAATCTGAGCAACCATTTTAGATTGTTTGCAGATAATGCTGTCATTTTGCATCCGTTAAAGAAATCAGAAGATGAAAATCAGTTGCAAAATTATTTAGACAACATATCTGTATGACTCTAAATGAGGAAAAGTGTGAGGTCATCCATATGAGAACTAAAAGAAATCTGTCAAATTTTGGTTACATGATAAATCACATAAATCTAAAGACTGTAAATTCAACTAAATGCCTAGGATTTACAATTACAATGAACTTAAAATTGAACGATCACATAGGTAACATTGTGGTAAGGCAAACCAAGGACTACGTTTTATTGGCAGAACACTCAGAAGATGCAACAGGTCTGCTAGAGAGACTGTTTACACTATGTTTGTCCATCCTCTTTTAAAGCATTGCTGAGCGGTATGGGATCCTTACCACATTGAATTGACAGAAGACATCGAAAAAGTTAAAAGAAAGGCAGCTCATTCTCTATCATCGCGTCATATGGGAGAGAGTGTCCCGGATATTATACATGAGTTCAGGTGGCAATTATGGAAACAAAGGCGTTTTTCGAGGTGGAGAGATATTTTCACAAAATTTCAACCCCCAACATTCTCCTCCGAATGGGAAAATATTTTGTTGACAACCACCTACATTGGTAGACATGATAATTGTAACAGAATAAGAGAAATCAGCGTTCACAACGATAGATTTAAGGGGAGATAGAAAGGAAAAAAAAATTTTCACATTTTCGAATTTTTATCTCATAAAATTTGCAGTTTTCCGAATAAAATTATATATATATATATATATATATATATATATATATATATATATATATATATATATATATATATATATATATATATATATATTCGGAAATTATTATATTAAATTATTATTAAAATTATATTATTATTATTATTATCATTTATTTTATGGCCTTCATTGGACTACTGTAGTCAAAAATACAAAGTTCTAAACAAGTTGTTACACGTGGATACAATTTGGTTCAACAATAACTTAATATATTTAGGTAATATAGTTATTAGAGGCTATTCTTATATGAAAGGTGTTTTGCTCTTCTGTCTGCCCAATATTTCTTCATTCTTTCAGATATTTTCTTTCTTTCTTCATCTGAGATAACTCTTCCTGTACTCCTTTTATTGATTTTCATTTGTAGTCTGGTTTGCGGGTCTTGCAGTATTCTGGTTTTCTCTGTATTGTTTTTTAGGTCATCTACTGTAATTTGAAGTTCTTTTATATCTTCCTTAATTTCTGTGATCCATTTAATGTCGCTCTTGCTATTCCACAATTTTGGTATTATTTTTTTACTAATTCTGTTTTCTGGAGTTCTCATCAGATGTCCAAAGAATGAGATGCGTTTCTTCCTGATTGTGCTCATGACTGGTTCTATTTTCTTATATACTGTTTCATTTGATGCTATGCTCCAGTGTCCATTTATTTTGTACTGTTTATTTATACATGTCCTAATTATTATTCTTTCTATTTTTAGTATTCTGTCAATTTCTGCTGTATTAGTTGTTTTGAAGATAGTTTCAGCTGCATACGTTATTTCTGGTTGTATAACTGTTTTATAGTGTTTTAATTTTGCATCTGTAGATAGGCTTTTTTTGTTGTGTGTAGTTTTGGTAATGTAATTTGCATAGTTCAGTTTTTTTATTCTATTTTGCCATGATGGCTTCTCATTTAGATTGTATGTTATTATTTCGCCTAAATATTTAAATTTATCAACAATTTTGATATCCTGTTCTCCTATTGTAATTTTGTTTGCAAGTGGTGGATCAGTTAGCATAATCTCCGTTTTTTCAAATGATATTCTAAGGCCTACTTTCTCTGCTATTTCTTGTAGTGATTTCACTTGTTGCCTGGCTTCTTGAACGGTGTTGGCTAGGAGAGCAAGATCATCAGCGAATCCCAAGCAGTTTAAGCTAATATCATCTTTTGCACTTCCAATTCTTATCCGCTTTGGATTGTCCTTGTACCATTCTCTCATTATGTATTCCAGTGCACAGTTGAAAAGTAATGGTGATAGGCAGTCAACTTGTCTTAAGCCTGTTTTTATGAGGAATGGTTCCGAAATTTCCCCTCTAAACTTCACTTTTGATTTGGTGTTGGTTAGAGTGAGTTGTATTATTTTAATTAGTTTTGGATGGAGTCCTAGATTTCTTAAAATTTTTAATACTGAAGGTCTGTGGAGACAGTCATATGCTTTCTTAAAATCTACAAATGTTATTGCCATATATATATATATATATATATATATATATATATATATATATATATATATAACTCACATGGGAAGTATTTTATTATCATCTACACTGGTTGAAAATGTTAAAATTTTTACGTGCATTACTTCAAGATCTAATAAAATCGGTAATTTTTTATATAGAAGGCTGTGGCCTGCTGTGTTATAAAGGTTAAATTACGGGTTTGTATTAGTAGCACTGTAAGAAACAGCATCGTATCGTTTCATAGTACAAACACGCGTAGTATGTCGAAGTGCTAACGTTTTTCCAAGGAAAAGTGACGAATAGATTGGTAAAGCTCCAAAAAAGTAAAGTATGGCGCCAAAACGAAGTGTTTTAAGAAGCATGGGTTTCATGGTAATAGATTTTCGAATAAAGGGAAACACTGTGTTCAGCAGGTGGCATGTGAAGTTACAGACAATGAAATACAGGCAAACTCGTCAGTATCTAGAGAAACACCCATTACTGCTTCGAATATTAAAATAAAACGTTGTGATACACAGTTTTCTCAAAACGAAAGTGATGTAAATAGTAGGTTATGTTATATTCTGATAGATTGACACATCCTAACAAGGGTGTTAGGTGAATGTGTGTGTTGTAAAATATATGGAGGGCCAGTTAGTTTACATGAAGATAGTGAGGTTCAAACAACACCACCACTTGCAAAGTAGGTTAGAAACCAGATTAATAATGTTGCTCACGGAGTGTATGTTCGCTTTATCGGGCAACAACAAAGTTTTTGACTGTGGATGGTATCGTCAGAATGGAAATAATGAGGTCACTGCAAAAAAGTCGTTAATTTTGGTACTTATCTTGAATGGATTCCCATGTAGATTTCGTCGAAGTTGTTATTGCTCATCTTGTTGATTCTAGGGTGATTCCACTTTGACTGCTAGAAGGTCCAGATCTGTATTTTAGTAATATTTGAAGACTTAACAAATGCGTTTTTCAGGAAATTCTTAATGATCAAATAATCCCAGATCAGAACAATGGTATGGTAGAAATAATTTTTGACTTGGTGTTCACGATCCACATTTTTATTTAACTTCTTGTAAATTCACATATACTTCTTCTTAATTGTCACATCATCAAGAAAACAGTTTTGTATCAATCTTCATATATTTAATTTTCACTTTAACCAAACACAAGACTTGACTGTTCTTTTACAAAGCGAAATAATAACTTAACTTCTGCAAAGTGAAACAAAAACTGTTCTGTGCACATTCGCGCCAAAACGGTTACAAGTAAGTCAAAGATTATGACAGTCTCTCAGAAATGAATACACACAAGAACCATATCACTGTAATATATCGCCCGCATCTCGTGGTCGTGCGGTAGCGTTCTCGCTTCCCACGCCCGGGTTCCCGGGTTCGATTCCCGGCGGGGTCAGAGATTTTCTCTGCCTCGTGATGGCTGGGTGTTGTGTGCTGTCCTTAGGTTAGTTAGGTTTAAGTAGTTTTAAGTTCTAGGGGACTTATGACCACAGCAGTTGAGTCCCATAGTGCTCAGAGCCATTTGAACCATTTTTTGTAATATATCTATACAGCGGAGTACCTATACATTAATGAAACCAAATGTGAATATTGTCACAAAAATATGTCTGTTACTTCGCAGAAAAGTAATATGATATCACTGGTATCGAGAACTGGGATTGGAGTGGTGTAATGGTCATGTAAATAAAGAACCATTACAAGGTATCAAATGGACTAGCCAGGAAGCTTATCACTAATTGTGCCAGTTGTAAATATACTCATTCATTTTGGAATTCTGATAAGTGTAAAGATAATTATTTTGAAGTAAATGTGGTGGTTTTATGGATTGAGAGCTATTGGCAAAGGACACACAGCAGCAGAAACAATGTGTGCCATGATGAATATGTCACACCCACCTTGAAAAATCAACAATTATACAGGATTTATTGGAGCTGTTGTGGAATCTGTTGCATGTGAGTCAATGAAGGGTGCTGCAAATGAAGCTGCTGAAATAAATGATGGTATAAGTGACATACCAGTAGCTTTTGGTGGCACTTGGCAGAAGTGCGGCTACAGTTCTAAGAATTCTGTTGCTACAGTGACCAGTGTGGATACTGGAAAGGTAATAGATTTCCAGATTTTAACCAAACATTGTTATAAGTGTAAATCAGGGAATGAAGAAGGGCATATCTGTGACAGAAATTATGAAGGAACAAGTGGTGGTATGGAGGCCTCTGCAGCTACTAAAATTTTTAGTCGATCTGTGAACGAAAGGGGAGTGGGTTACACTAAGTTCTTAGGTGATGGAGACTCAAAACCATATAACAGTGTAGTAGCCGCTCAGCCTTATGGTGAGAATATTATCACAAAAACTAGAATGTGTTGGTTATGACCAGAAGAGGATGGGCACCAGGTTGAGGAAGTTGAAACAAGGTTTGAGAGACAAGAAACTTTCTGATGGTAAAACCATAAGAGGCAGGCTGACGGACAAAATGATTGATGAACTACACCAGTATTATTGGATGGCCATTAGAAATAATACTGAGGATTTGTTGAAAAGGAAGCAAGCAGTACGGGCTACCTTCTTCCACAGACTGTCAACTGATGAAAAACCAGTACACGACATTTGCCCTCCTGGACCTGATTCATGGTGCAGTTACTGCAATGCCCACTAGTCAAACAGTTCATACAGCCATAAACGTTCCATCCCAACAGCAGTCATGGATATCATAAAACCTATTTACACAGACCTGGCAAATCCTGAATTACTGAATTCGTGTCTGAATGGTCAGACTCAAAATTCCAGTGACCGTTCAATAATCTTATATGGACGAGCTTACCAAAAAGGTTTTTGTTGGAATTAAGGCATTAAAGTGGAGGTCAGTGATGCTGTTATTGCTTTTAATGATGGCAACATTGGTAGGGTGAAAGTGCTACAGCATATGGGAATTAATCCTGGAGCAAACTGCGTCAGATAACTTGAACAGATGGACAAGGTTCATATTGATAAAGCAGAGTATGCAGCACAGTTTACCCCTAAGGAGACCAGAAAGAAAAAAAAAACTTGGAAAAAGATCAAGAGGATGATATACAATATGGCGCAGGGTGCTCCTGAGTAAGTAAAAATAAAACAAATTAGCATATATTAAGTGAGTTACAGTCTTTTGAAACTTTATAAGCCGTTCCTGAAAATTTACATTTCCTGTAGCATTTTTCCCTAAATCTCAGAAACCACTTCGAGTAGAGTATTTAAATTTTGAGGGAGGAAAGACATACATATCGTGAATCTACTGAACTAAAAGAAGAACATAATGTAATCTATAATTAGAATTATTTACAATAACATAGAAAAAAGTACACAAAATCTTAACCATGTAATTAAGAAATTGTATTTCCGAAATCCGTGGCTGAAGTGCAATTATTGTAGTTCAGTAGACTCAGAAAATGGAGTTTAATGTCCTGTAAGAGTTTCATGTCAGTGGCTACAATGGTTCCTGAAATACAGGGAAGCCGAGTCACTAAATTTAACATTGTCGGGATAGGGAGTTCCAACTACCCTTAAGTGATCGTTTGTCCTGCATCTGTAAGAGAATGAAATGGTAGAGAAGTAGTGAGAAATTGGTCCGATGAACCCTCTGTCAGGAATTTAAGTGTGAACTGGAGAGTAGTCATGTAAATATAGATGTAGATGTAGATCTGGAGAATGCGCTCGTCAGGGCAACCGTCGAACGCACTCCGTAACGAAATAGGCCATGGCAGCATGGGGAAGACGTGGCCGTGAAGTACTTTATTGAAAGATAACACCACGGAGACCTCTAAGGCAGGGCACAGCGCTGGCTGCAACACGCTATAAATGTAACTTCAGGTGTCCAGTTTACCAGCAATGATAACCAGAGGCCATCATATTGAGTACCCAAAGGCACTCAATGCCATCACACCGTGTTCTGAGTCCACATGACGATGACAAATGGAATATGGCTATGTTAATTCTTCTCGGAACCTCCACACACGGATATGTTTCTTGCAATACTGTAGGCAGTGGGACTCGTCCGAAAAGCCGACATAGTTCCCCTGTTGAGTCCAGTGTTTTAACTAAACACGTCTCGTACCGATCTCTGCTGCCGCGGCACCGGAAGCTGCAGCAAGGGTCACCGTGCTGACAGACCATGGTGCTCTAGACGTTGTCATATTGTAAGTGTGAATACCTGTCTAACAGCAAACATCTTATTTTTCTAACACAGGGTAAGTGAAGTGGTTGTGCGATTCTGTATAGCTGAGCGAAGAATATGTCTCTTCTATTGGGCATTAGTCGCATGGGGTCATTGAAATCCTGCATGAGGTTGAGAATGGCTCACCTGAACCCATCGATCTCATATTCGCAAGACATTTATGAGATTGCAACCAATGAGAGCACCAAATTCGCGGAACGGAATACCGCAGTCTCGATAGGCCATAATTCAGCGGCTGTGAAATGTTGTTGCGTGCTTGTTGGCGTTACATGTTTCATGAGCAGAAACACGATCCTGTCACAAATGCTATTTCTGGATGAGAAACTCGCTGCATGATCTTTCCTGATATACAGAAAGTAGATGGCTTTACTCCTAACTACTCTGTATGATTGTACTGAAATGCTAATCATTAGCTTGTTCCAAGTATGTAGTACACTTCATGCCATTCTGACATTTGCTACATGCCGTCACCACTTTGTTGCAACTTTAATGGCCATAATTGTATTATGCAATTGCTCTTTTCTTTGTTTCGGTCACGTTGCGCAGAACAAAACTACTCGAGAGTTCAAGCATTTAACGTACTAAGAAATAAATTTAAATACAGCCCCTTCATACACAGGATCAGCAGTTTACTTGCGTCAGTCGTCACTTTGCCTCAGGTCACAGAACGTCATTCTATTCCAACGACCACCTCTTTCATACATCAACGTCGTACGTGGCTTCATTTTTCGTCCGTAATAAACAGTAGCAAAACTTATACACAGGTGTAATTTTTACCCAGTGTTGAATAACGTAGATTCGAAGTTTCGTAATCGATATTTAGTTTCTTACAAGTACGAGGAGTGGAACTTTAATAGTGGCAACTATTTATTTGCCACTTATACAATATAGATACATGTTTCAAAGTTGTCACTAGCATTGTGTATAAATCGTTGCCAACTATGTGAAAGACGTAGGATACCCTTAGCAGTGTCAGTTGTGTTGATAGATCTAGCGGATCTCTGCAACAGTTCAGAAGCGAACGCCACGAAGTTCTTCGTTCATCTTAGGAATCAATGATTTAGGTCGGGGGACTGTGATGGATAGTACACCACTTTTCAGCCCCATCGATCGAACACATCAGTTACAACTTGCTCCCGAGCTTTGCCCTGCAAAATGTAGGCTGGGTCCTACAGAAAGTGTCGCCGCTTCTTTCTCTAAGCTGTTATGTTTTAGAACACAGCCTACGACCAGCTTAGAGAAAGAAGCGGTAACATTTCTTCCATAATGGATGCCTATGTAGCACTGTTGCTCTACTTTTCTCGTGCTTTCATCGAATCTCCCGGCGCCTTATTAAGAAGATTATGGTGCATTTTAACTCAAAATTTCGAACCAAAAAATGCTTTAATCGGGTTTTTGCTCGTGTAATGATATCACGTCATGCTAAGAAGATAACATATTTTTACGCAGCTTGAACCACAATCACGACGTCTTGTAAAAAAAAAAAAAAGCTGATTATGTATCAATATTCTTCAGTACTTTCAAGAGATTTCATATGTATGACTTGACTGCACTGTGCTTACGTTATGTTAGAACGGAATAATGCTTCCAGAATTATGCGACTGCAAAGCCTACTATTTGCAAAATACAAATAAACTTTCTGTCCAACCCTGTTATGTCGAGTTCGTTTTTTTCTTAAACTACAATAACATTCTTTTGTAAATATCACGTCACAATAAACACAACACCCTATGTGTAGTGCTCTTTTTTTTTTCAAATGACATTGTGCTTTATAAAGATCAATATGTTTCTTTCAGTGCATTACCATACATGTTGCATTTTAAGGTAATGTTACTAACAAAACAAATATGTTGTTGAATTTATTTTATTCTCTACTCTACAACTTTGAAATAATAAGTCGGAAACATGGGCAATTCACAAGACATTCGTCTTCTGATAATGCGACCCACAGGTATTAAACGTTTACCGATTTCTGTTCTGTATTATTGACCACAAATCCCGCAGGGTGTGTATACAGAGATGACAGAGTCAGAATTCCGAGTTTCTTCAACAGCAAACCAAACGATGTCCAGGAGCTGACACTGTGAGTCGTTATGCTCAACATTTTCTTAGATAACACAGAGACTTTTCCAAAATGTGATACCATAAAACATAATATGGTGTAAATGAGCAAATCTACGTTAGACAATATCATCAGACAAGAGCAAGGAAACCGCTAACCCCAACATGATATGATACCCATAGATTTCTTCTTTACACTTAGTAACCCGGATCATTCCCCAGTTAGACATACAGGTTATGTTTCATTGTTTGTTTTAAAGAATAAATGAAGGTGAAAATGCAACCCGATTAGAAGAACACACACAAAAAAGGAAAGTAAACCGGCTTCACAGGCGATTCTTGCAACTGTTGTGTAGTCTGCGGCTCTGCATTGCGTATAATGCCTTACCAACCAGCTCCGAGCGATCCAGTCAATCACGATCTCAAAAACGCTACCAAAGATTACTGAATCATTGCGCGACTTCACACCAAAGGAATTAGTGCACTAGAGTGACCAACAATAAATTTGTGACGTAGCTTAGCACTTTCACTACCAATTTTGTTTCGGAGTGAAAGTCATTATTGTGTGGTTATTTTAATTAATGTAGCAGTCAGAAGTAATACCATGAAAAAAATATTTCCCACCGTTTCGTTTTCCAATGCAGGGAGGGGTTATTCACAGGTATCTCCGAGATTTCAGAAGACAACTGCAGAAAAACTACAAGACAGACGGAAAGCAGACGTACATTAGAGGATGGAGCATTCCTCCAAGCTTTTAACTCAGATGACAGGTGCTCCATGTGGGCTCTACTTGTGGCTTGGCAAACGTCAATACGGGCACTGGGTTAACAATGAAACTTGAAGACAACATAACCAACAGGTGCAATCTGTTATTATAAGAATTTTGCAAACCGTTAACTGGCTTCTCTTTACCATTGGGACACTGGTATATAGCAATGACATACAGCAAATATTCAGTGGTCTCGTCATGAGACACATATGTCCCAGTGGTACGGGAGGGGCTACAGGGGAAGAAACCCACCGAAAAAAATACATAGATAAGCATCACTGCTCTGGCCACTGAATGGTCAATCAGGCCCGACCGATCGTCCTGTCATCCAATGGCCAGTGGCGTCACGGGGATGCATTATGGAAGGGTGGGGATCATTACGCTGTACTCCCGGCTGTTGTCAGGTTACCAAGACGTGGTGCTGCGACTACCCAGTGAAGCAACTCCTCAATTGACATTACAAGGCTGAGTGAACCCCGTTTCAGTCCTCCCACCAAAGAAAAAAGCCGGGCAGTACACAGAATCGAACCCAGCCCTCCACATGGCAGTCAGCCACACTGACCACTCAGTTACGGAGGCATACAGACAATAGTGCATACATTCTATAAATATGTGTGATATGTCGAAATGAGTTGAAAATGGACAGCTTTCAAAGTATGTGGCTGAGTAGGCAGTATAATATGAGGCCACAACCGAGCCATCTCCTTGAAAACCAGGTTCCCTTCTCTCATCCGTCTGGCTCACCACATCTCTTAAGTGACTGATGGCCTCCGAAAGCGAGTGCTCGCCAGTATGATTAAGCGAAAGTTCTCCGTGTTAACGCAGCTCTATCTACTACCCTACAAGAATACTCCCCTGTGGTTTAATTTATTCTTTATGTAAAATAACAGATGCAAGTAAGAAGCGACCGGTAACATCGCAAGATTATTCTTACAATGAAAACAATAGCTTTCAGGCAATGTGCGGCAACATAAATGTGATACTTCCCAGAGAGCTGTTCAACTTCACGAATGCTTGTGAAAATTATGACACCTGGAAAAAGGAGAACAGATAAATCCAGAATTGAAGGATGAGTAGAATAGTGTACCATTAATAACTGAACTGACCCAAAGACATGTGTAAGAATAAAGATGCAGTATTTGTAGATTTAGAAAACGTTTTTAACAATATTGACTGGAGGACACTGAAAAGGAATTAAAAACTGGGAATGAAAAGTTATCTATGACTTGTGCATACACCAGACTGCAGTTATAAGAGTCGAAGGATATGAAAGGGAGGCTGTCATTGAGAAGAAGATGGGACAACCTTGTAGCCTATCTTTCTTGATACTCAATCTGCGTGTTGATCAAGGGGTGATATAAACATTGTGTGTCCCTAATTGCATCCTATGGTACAATTGTTATTTAAATGTCTTCCAAGACGACACGAACGATATTTGGGTCAGCACGTCTCCTTAGCTATAGTTAGACGAATATGTAGCTGAACATCGACAGCTCTCTTAGTCAGCCAGAACATATCACTCCAGCATTGGTTAATGATCGATATTAGATCGTTACGTCTGGCACTAATTTCGATGATTGCTGATGAGATTTGGTAGTCTTCTAACGATGATAGGAGAGTTGTGGGTTGATTTGGGGGAAGAGACCAAACTGCGAGGTCATCGGTCTCATCGGATTAGGGGAGGATGTGGAAGGAAGTCGGCCGTGCCCTTTCAAAGGAACCATCCCGGCATTTGCCTGAAGCGATTTAGGGAAATCACGGAAAACCTACTTGACTAGAAGAAGGGATCGGTTGGTAGGACATGTTTTGAGGCATCAAGGGATCACAAATTTGGCATTGGAGGGCAGCGTGGAGGGTAAAAATCGTAGAGGGAGACCAAGAGATCAATACACTAAGCAGATTCAGAAGGATGTAGGTTGCAGTAGGTACTGGGAGATGAAGAAGCTTGCACAGGATAGAGTAGCATGGAGAGCTGCATCAAACCAGTCTCAGGACTGAAGACCACAACAAACAACAAACGGAAAACCTAAATCAGGATGGCCAGACGCGGGACTGAACCGTCGTCCTCCCGAATGCGAGTCCAGTGTGCTAACCACTGCGCCACCTCGCTCGGTATGATGATAGGAGAAAATTCCTTTGTAAATAATTCAACACGTCTTTACCACGATGAAACGGGGCTGTGCAACAGGATAAAGGTGATATATTATTTATCGTAATCTACCAACCGTTTTTATTACTTTTTTCATCTGTGTTTTATCTGGAGAATTCTGTGAAGAAGCAATGTGTGTGTGTTTGTTCAGATACCGCATGTGGGAGCAAACGTCGTGGGGCTCCCTGTCCGAGGCAGGCGAGTGGAGTGGCATGACAGGGGACCTGACCCGTGGAGTGGCCGATGCTGCTATCGCTAGCTTCACACAGACCACCATGCGCAATCAGCATGTGGACTTCACCATGCCACTCATCCGCACCAGGTACAGAAAGCTTTCTGTCTCCACATCTTCTTGTTTTAAAAAGTACATCGGCAGCGGAGGGCTGGCCTATGCCACCACTGCCAGCTTCACATATTTGAAAAACATAACCAGAATGTAGATTTCAGCACATCGCTCATACGCACTAAAGTTTACATGCCAAAACATGTTACACTTCAGTCTCTCTCACCCTTAACAATATGTTAGGACGGAAATGTTAGTGGAAAACTGCCCAACCTCACCTTCGTCAATTCGTTTAATTGCCAAGCACAACCGACATGCAGAATTCGCCTAGCCACTCATCTGCACCAGGTAGCTTTCTAGCTTTAGCCTTCGTCCCTCAGCAGTGCATTATGAGAGCAACGTTAATGCACAGCTGGCTGACGCCACCATTGCCATTTTCACGTATTGCCATGTGCAACATACCCAGAGACATAACCACTAGGTTCATCTGTACTAGTGCATATACGCAGATGACTTCCTTGCTTTCACGGTCTTTCCTCCTAGAAGATACACCATGCCTACAACAAGATTCTAGGGTTGACTAATGTCATCACTGTCAACGTCCAGTTATGACCACGCACGACCAGCATGTATACTTCACCACATCCCTAATCTGCACCAAACGGGCCCTGCATAGGCTATCCCAGGCATCTTTCTGGTATCCAGGCTCTCTCCCCTTAAAAAATACATAATGCCGACAAAATTAATGGAGAACTGCCTATGTCAGCATCGCAAACCTTATATTCGCGATGTTACAAATCTTTAGGTTCAAAATTATACACGCAGGGGAGGACAGAAAACTGATAATTTTAAGATAACGAACCAGTGAAAATTTGAGGTGATACTAGGTTTTAATGGAAAGTGCCTGTGAGGTATGTATTTACAAACTGTTTGCGCTTCTGCATCGACATTCGAGTTGCTACCTTGAAAAACAAAGCACATAAGTCTGTGATGAGTACACAGTTTTTGTCCTATGGGGTAGCAGGAAGGGACTGAAGTTTGTAAAGCCAGTAGAAAATGAAGTAGAAGGAAGGAAGATTAAAGTTTGATGATTAGAGATGGAGTGCAAATAGGGACTAGGAATGGATGGGCGAAGGAATTGCCCTGTCCTTTCCAATGAATCAGTCTGGCATTTGCTCTAAGCATTTACAGAAACCACAGATAAATTATATCTGGATGACCACATGGGTATTAGAACCACCGTTTACATGAATGTGTGTTCGGCGTCTTACACGCCATTGTAGTGCATGCATTGGGGCTAGCTGTCGTCACCCTGTATAGTTGCTATGAGCTCAAGCAGATGTTATAAGGCGTGAGGTTTTTGTATCAACGACAAACTGAATTATTATTGACGACCATTAATTTCTCAGCTCAAATTAACCAGTTTATGGTCATCTGGTTGTACATAACTTTGATTGTAAAAATCAGGGACACAATGTATTTGACATGATCAAGCAGAAAGTGAGGTTCCCCACGCCGCTCATCTGCACCAAATACATACACTAACTGAGACAGTTTTCTATTTTTCAGTCTCTCTCCCTCTCAACTATACGTCATGACAACAAGGTCAACAAAGGGCAGACCGAAGCTACCATCACTAGCTTCACATATTTACCATGCATCACCACAGTGCAGACTTGCCAACGCCGCTTACCTGCATCAGGTACACAGGCCACTCTCTACAGACTTAACTCTTTTTGCCCATCATCGAAATTGTACACGAAAATTTTCAGAAATCTACTACTATTTGTAAATCTGTTATAATGGTTTTGCCAACACACCACCCTTATGATACTTAGAAACAATATAGGTTTTTCGACGAGTGTGTTTGGTTTGGACTACAGTGATAGCATGAACGAGTGAAAACTATAAATATATAGGTGAACCTACTGGAAGCTCGTAAAAATGTACAACAAACGAACGGTGTACCCGCCTTCTTAGCAGCAGGAACATGAGGTGCTCTGTCACTGACGGTCTATCCACATGAAAGTCAATAGAGCAATTGGACGTGATTATCCAGATGGAATCAACTCGGAAATCTACATTTTGAGCTAGAGATGTTTTAGCATAACTTTACAAATAAAATTCAAATCTGACATTATACCAAATTCAGCTGCCTCATTATAAACATTTTCTAATGTTCTATCGGATTAGTACTATAGGCCCCAACAGTTATTGATCCACCGTGCGTAGGGTTCCGAAATTGGAATTGGTTTCTTCCTGTTTATCTTAAATATGACACTGGGGATTGGTTCTTGTGGTTCGTAGTTGGAAAGACGGAAAACGAGCCAACACTTATATAACTGAAATAACTACTCTTCAGAATTTATGTTTGAACATTTTTTTTTATTCACAATGCCAATGTAACAGCGGCAAAATGTGGAAGTAAATACAAAAATAGTTTAAACATTACATCAAATACAAACTATTTGATTATTTTTATACAGTTTGATGAAAGTAGTTACTTCAACACTTAAGTTAACATTATTAATCCTATCGTTGATTACATAAATACGTTATGCCCATATGATTCTCTTACACATTGACATGTTTGAAAGCTACTACAAAGTGAAATTAATTTAGCATTAGTGCCATCAACATCATCTGTGGTGTCACAGCCAGACACCACACTTGCTAGGTGGTAGCTTAAATCGGCCGCGGTCCATTAGTACATGTCGGACCCGCGTGTCGCCACTGTGTGATCGCAGACCGAGCGCCACCACACGGCAGGTCTCGAGAGACGTACGAGAACTCGCCCCAGTTGTACGGCGACGTTGCTAGCGACTATACTGACGAAGCCTTTGCTCTCATTTGCCGAGAGACAGTTAGAATAGGCTTCAGCTAAGTTAATGGCTACGACTTAGCAAGGCGCCATTAGCCTTAAATAGCTTGTATATAAAGAGTCACTTGTATCGCCACAATCTCCAGATGTCTCATCAAGAACGATGTATACAAGGATGTATTAAAAGTTAAGTATATTCCAAAGATACGTATTTTCTTTATCACATTCATTAAGTCTCCTGTTTCAGACCTCACTCCATCCTTCGTGAGTTAGCGCGTGCATCTTGGCCGCCTCTTTCAATTAGTGTGCGTAGTGTTGGCAAGTCTGCCGACACTACAATTTTGGCGACGAGCGTAAAAAACGGTCTTCGTTCTTCTTGCTTTGCTTACATTACTTGTGTCATGGCTTCGCCAGATGTACTGTCCGAATTTTATCGCTTGCAGAATCAGTAGACGCAGGCGTTATTGGATGCCCTTGGACAGCTCGTCCAGGGCCAACGTGCGCTGCAACACGATGCGGCCGCCGCCGCTTCATCGCTACCGCAGCCACAACACGCCGTTGCACCATCCTTCCGTAATTTTGATTCAACGCACGAAACGTGGCCAGAATGGTCACGCCAGTTTGGATTCCATCTAGCCGCCTACAGAATTCAAGGTAATGAGCGGCAGCCGTTTTTGCTTTCTTGTGTTGGTGTGTCCACCTACCGTGTGATAGTGAAATTGTTTCCCCGACGCGACGTAGCAACTCTGTCCTACGACAAAATTTTGTCTGCTTTAGATGCCTATTTCCAAGAAACAGTTAATGTAGTTGCCAAAAGGTATACATTCTTTCGTACCAAACGTACGGCCGGTCAGACTAATAGGGAGTGGGTTGCAACATTGCAAGGACTTACTAGGGATTGTGATTTTGCATGTGAATGTGGACTTCCGTATTCAGATACTATGGTGCGTGATGCAATAGCACAGAACGTTTCTGATGTTCGCATACGGGAACAGATTTTGAAACTAGTTAATCCCTCCCTTCAACAAGTGATAGACATATTGGATAGGCAAGACACACTTGACTTTGCTCAGGAATCATTTGAAACTTCGCCAGCAGTGTGTCGCATTGAGCGGCCCGCCGGGCGCGCAGCACGGGACGCTAACCGGCCCTCGCGCACGTCCGAGCAGCTGCAGCCTAGCTCGCAAACACGTGTGCCGCGTAAGCAGGCCAATGCCGTGCTCAAATCATGCCCGCGGTGTGCAACTAGACATTCGCGTGACAATTGCCCGTCACGCCAAGCTATTTGCTTTTACTGTCATAAGAAAGGACATGTTCAAAGTGTTTGCCAGAAAAAGCTAAGATCAGACAATCAAAACCATTCCAGGCCCTTTGCTTCGCGCCGGAATCGAACCAGGGACAATCAGGCTCGTGGACCTTCACCCATGGACATTCATGTCGTTAATTCCACCCCGTCCAGTGCCACTTTATCTAACAGTGACTGTGTTCGTCCCACACAACGTGTGCGTCGACGTCGCCGGAAATCCCGTAATGTCGCAAGTGCTTCTGTGCCTGTATCAGTTCAAATTGCACGAGACAGTCGCTCTTGTCGTCAGCAGGACAATAAACTTTTTGTGGACTTAGACTTTGGAGGCAAAGTGATACCATTCCAGCTCGATACCGGAGCTGCAGTTTCATTGCTCAATAAAGACACGTACAAACAACTGGGCAAACCTCCGTTGCGTGCCGCAAATGTTCAGCTCAATAGTTATTTAGGACAGCAGATACCTGTGTTCGGACAGTGCAGCCTTCTTGCCACATACAAGGGACAAACAAAACTTGTGTCATTTTACGTTCTTCGTTCTTCTACGGCAGTGAACTTGTTTGGTTTAGATTTATTTCAGTTGTTTAACTTCTCTATAGTAAATCAGGTCCTATCAGTGAATCAGACTGTGCCTTCCGCCAGTGTTTCTCGTCTTTGTGCAGAATTTGCAGACATTTTTGCACCGGGCCTTGGTTGCGCTAAGAACTATGAAGCACATTTGGAACTCAAAGTGGACGCGCAACCGAAATTTTTCAGAGCGCGCAATGTTCCCCACGCATTGCGTGATGAGGTCACAAGACCATTAAACGATTTAGAATCTCAAGGTGTAATTGAACGTGTGCAGGCTTCTCTCTGGGCCTCACCCTTAGTAATTTTGCCTAAACCTTCCGGACAATTGAGACTTTGCGTGGACTTCAAGGCAACTGTGAATCCACAACTTGTGACTGCTACTTTTCCTTTGCCACGCCCGGAAGATCTTTTTGATAAACTGTGCCCGGGTAAATACTTTTCGAAATTGGACCTAGCAGATGCGTACTTGCAAATACCAGTGGACGCAGAATCCCAGCGCGTCTTGGTGGTTAACACGCATCTTGGATTGTACCGATTCAAAAGACTGCCCTTCGGGTGTGCATCCGCCCCTGCATTGTTTCAGCAATATTTACAAACTGTTTGTGCGTCGGTCCCAACTGCTGCGAACTATCTGGACGATATTGTGATCTCCGGAAAGACAGAAGCCGAACATTTAGCCAACCTACGAACGTTATTTCAGGTCTTGCGACACAATGGTCTTCGCTTGAGGAAGGACAAATGTGTGTTTTTTGCTTGTGACTTACCATATCTGGGCCATGTCATAAATGCACAAGGCATACATCCGAGTCCAGAGCACCTCCGTGCCATACAGGAGTTGCCTTCGCCACAGAACTTGAAACAGCTCCAGAGTGTGTTGGGAAAAATTAACTACTATGCCAGGTTTGTACCGCGCGCTTCTTCCATTTCAGCTCCGCTTCATCGCTTACGCCGTAAAGGTGTTCCGTTCGTCTGGACGACGGAATGCGAACGCGCCTTTCGCCAGTTGTAATCGGCGTTGCTTTCTAATACTTGCCTTACGCCCTTCGATCCCCAGAAACCACTTTTGTTGATGGTCGATGCATCGGATTTCGGGATCGGTGCTGTGCTTGCGCACAAAGATGGATCGCATGATCGTCCTATTGCCTTTGCTTCAAAATTGCTCTCGTCTGCGCAACGCAATTATTCACAGACAGAGAAAGAAGCTTTAGCTCTCGTGTTTGGTGTTACTAAGTTCCATGATTTCTTGTATGGTCGTCACTTTACCATCATCACAGACCACAAACCTTTGACATCGCTTTTTCATCCGAACAAGCCTGTACCTCCACGTACAGCGCAGAAATTCATTCGCTGGTCTCTTTTCCTCTCGCAGTACCGCTACGATATCTTGTATCGGTCCACTGCAAAGCA
The DNA here is from genome assembly GCF_023898315.1 of Schistocerca nitens. NCBI lineage: Eukaryota > Metazoa > Arthropoda > Insecta > Orthoptera > Acrididae > Schistocerca > Schistocerca nitens. Next base: position 619,476,615 of record NC_064616.1, on the reverse strand, counting down.
CGGAAACGCTGATGCGTTGTCCCGTTTGCCTGTTGCTGAGGATACAGCATTCGATTCTTCCGAACTTGCTTGCATGTTCATTGATTCGGAAACCGATGACGTGGTCGAATCGTTTCCGATTGATTTTCGTCGTGTCGCTACAGCCACAGCTGCTGACCCTGTCCTTGCTACTGTTTTGCGTTTTGTTGCTACGCAATGGCCCTTGTCAAAGTCACGGATCGAGGATCCGCTGGTTCGCCGATTGTTTGCTCACAAGGAGAGACTTTTTGTACGACGTGGTGTTTTGTTGTTGCGTTCGGATAATGATCAATCCAGAGTCGTGGTCCCACGTTCGTTACAGTCCTCTGTCTTACGGTTTCTTCACCAAGGACATTGGGGTATAGTGTGTACGAAACAACTTGCTCGTCAGCACTGTACTTGGTTCGGAATCGATGCTGCGATTACGAATATGTGCTCTTCTTGCGTGGCGTGTGCCGAACAACAATCCGCCCCGCCGCGGAAATTCTTTGCATGGCCGACAGCCACTTCCCCTTGGCAACGCTTGCACATAGATTTTGCTGGTCCATTCTGGAATGCTCGATGGTTGGTTGTGGTGGATTCCTTCAGTAATTTTCCTTTTGTTGTCCGGATGTCTTCCACGACGTCATCTGCCACCATCCAAGCGTTGTCCGCTATTTTTTGCATTGAAGGTCTTCCCCAGACTATTGTTTCCGACAATGGCCCACAATTCATGTCCGCAGAATTTCAGTCATTCTGCAGGGCCAATGGTATTCAACATCTGACATCCGCGCCGTTTTCGCCTCAGTCAAACGGTGCCGCTGAACGATTGGTCCGGACTTTCAAGTCACAGATGTTGAAGTTGAAAGAGTCGCATTCTAGGGAGGACGCATTGTTCCTCTTTTTGTCTTCGTATCGCTCTCAGCCCCGCGATGGTCGCTCGCCGGCTGAGTTGCTCCATGGTCGTCCTCATCGAACCTTGATGTCTTTGCTGCATCCGCCGCATCAGGTTCCAGTGCAGCGGCAGACTACTGCTTTTGCTCCTGGCGACGTTGTTTTCTATCGCAACTATCGCGGTTCACGGCGTTGGCTCGCAGGGCGCATTCTTCGCTGCCTCGGCCGCGCGATGTATTTGGTTTTGGGGGCTCTGGTGAGGTGCGTCGGCATCTCAATCAGCTGCGCCTCTGTCGTCGCCTGGGTTCTGCCGCTCCCCGTCTGCTTTCAGCGACGGTGCCGTCCGGTCAGCGCCCTGGGGACCCATCTACTGGATCGCCTCATCCCCAGGTGTTACCGACGCTGCCTTCCATTTTGCCTCAAGGCGACGCGCCGCCGCCGCCGCCGCCGCCGCCGCCGCCTGTTCTCCCGCCGGCGCCGCCCGCAGTGGACGTGTCGCTGCAACCGCCTGGCGCCTCCCTGGGTCTCGCGCCGCCGCTCGCTTCCCGTGACCGGCTGTCCTCCGCCATGGAACTCTTGCCCGCTCCGGACCAGATGTCGTCTTCGCCCGTCGGGTGCCCCGACCACATGGAGGTCGACCCTTCGGCCCCTCCTGTCTCTCTACGGGCGCATACACCGCATGTTGACGTGCACCCTGGACTAGGTTTTCAGGCGTTTCCTAGCTCCCCTCGGACCAAATGGCCGGGTGCGGGTGGCACAGCCTCGCCTGTTGTTAGGCTCCCCACCTCATCGCATACGTCAACATGGGGTCCTCCCCACGGCGGGCGGAAGCCTTATCACACGACCGTTCGCCGATTTGCGGGGGATGAATGTGGTGTCACAGCCAGACACCACACTTGCTAGGTGGTAGCTTAAATCGGCCGCGGTCCATTAGTACATGTCGGACCCGCGTGTCGCCACTGTGTGATCGCAGACCGAGCGCCACCACACGGCAGGTCTCGAGAGACGTACGAGAACTCGCCCCAGTCGTACGGCGACGTTGCTAGCGACTATACTGACGAAGCCTTTGCTCTCATTTGCCGAGAGACAGTTAGAATAGCCTTCAGCTAAGTTAATGGCTACGACTTAGCAAGGCGCCATTAGCCTTAAATAGCTTGTATATAAAGAGTCACTTGTATCGCCACAATCTCCAGATGTCTCATCAAGAACGATGTATACAAGGATGTATTAAAAGTTAAGTATATTCCAAAGATACGTATTTTCTTTATCACATTCATTAAGTCTCCTGTTTCAGACCTCACTCCATCCTTCGTGAGTTAGCGCGTGCATCCTGGCCGCCTCTTTCAATTAGTGGCTGGCTCTGAGCACTATGGGACTCAACTGCTGAGGTCATTAGTCCCCTAGAACTTAGAACTAGTTAAACCTAACTAACCTAAGAACATCACAAACATCCATGCCCGAGGCAGGATTCGAACCTGCGACCGGAGCGGTCTTGCGGTTCCAGACTGCAGCGCCTTTAACCGCACGGCCACTTCGACCGGCTCTTTCAATTAGTGTGCGTAGTGTTGGCAAGTCTGCCGACACTACATCATCCACAATTTCAGAGTCTGAAGTTTTTCATAAATCTCTTTGGAATCCCCTGGAATGAGGTGCATTGTCGATTTTATGTGCTGCAATTTTGGCAATGATGTTGCTTTAGCATTTGGCCATAGAGGTACCAAGAATGCTGTTAGGTCTGGCGAAGTCTTTGGGAGGCCTACAGTACGTCTCTGAATATTTAGTTCAACGAAATTCTCTTCGAAGTTGTCGTTCATGAACACTGAATAAGATTTCTTCTTTGTTATTCGTATTTGTAAGTTCCGGCAAATTAACTTTGTTGTTGTGTCTGATGCTTTCTGTTGACTATTTTTTTTTCTAACGGTGAAGTACTCCAAAAGTTTTTCTTTGCCATCTTACGGATTTGTAGACGGTGTTTTTTTCTGGCCTGTTGCATGACAGTGATGTAATCTTCTGTAGTATACGGCCTTTGTTGCGTTTTTAGTGCACTTTATGTATCACCAAAGTCGCTTCATTCGGTAAGAATGAATGACCAGAAATAGAAATCCTACGGTAATCGTTTTAAATCGTTTTAAGGGTAGCGTGTTCCTGTAGAGCAGTCTTCAACATTTTTGTGTTTCTGTTCTGCTCTCCACAAGAACCAGACCACAAAATCAGTGACTTAATTTGTTCAGTAATATTGCTAAGAATGTGTTACCTTAGACGAGATCATTCTTCTTGAGCTCCATGACCAGCAATTCCTTCAATCCGCACATAACAGTGACCTTCGTTATTTTTCCCTGTGTGGATTCCGTAGTTATACAACTAGAGTAGCCGTTTCGGTTCCACATTGCAAATCACTGCCACATGGATACAGCAACTGGTAGTTGCTCCAGACCTCTCTACAGAGCATCATGTTATGGGATGGAGTTGGTTCTGTTTTGCATGACATGCTGCACATATTCCATCACAGTTTGCAACACAGAACCAGAAATCTGTAAAATGGTAGTTGGTTCCCAATTGTATAACTACGTCCAATTGAGGCCAGGTAGACGTTACGGCCAGTGTGCTTACATTAACAGAATACAGTTAAACGTTCGTGCAGATGGTAAACGAGAGAGGTGCGATACCGTCACTGGCTGTATCAATCTATGTTAACGTATTTATACAAATAATGTGCGTAATTATAAATTTACATTGGAGTAAGAAGCAATATTCCTCATTTATCGTGGAGTTGGCTATCTATATGATCTAAAGACTATCCACCTCTACACGGTATGGTGAGTGGCGCTTCAAGAGCTTCAAGATAGTAGGAAGAAGTGCACTGAGTTATGTAGACGGGAAGAAAATCGAAAAGATTGCATATAAAAGTATTTTACTAACTATGAGAATAATTCCTGCAGAAGTCAGTGGCGACTCGTAACCACACATTTGCAGTTATCTCGCAAACGGCGCGGATCCATGTCTACCGGAACATTTATGCTTCCACTGCAGTAGATTTTACCCCGTCAACTTTCACTGTTAATTACGATACACCCTGTGCGCACCTTATGCCAGTTGCAGACATAGTCAATACTTGCAGACGTCAGGCACTGCTCCTTGAGCTGGGAAACACCATTTTCAGACTGTTTTATTCGTTGATAAGTTATTGTGCGAAACGTTCAAAATGTCTTAAGATCCACAGTGTTTAACAGATAACTCAATGACTCTTGAAGCCGTAGCTAGGTCACGCGGCCACTGTAAGCGTTTCAGCGGGAATATTTGCTTTCTGTTCTGCAGAACATTGCAATAGCCACAATGCTGCCCCACTGTGAATGCTATTCTTGAAAACGAGGTGAGTTGTCTGACAGCTGGAAATCGCCATGGCTACTACCACACGACAAAGAAGCTGCCGCGAATGGGTGTGTTGACGGAGCTCCCGAAAGTCATATAGCAGAAATATCAAAGGTACCTCAAGTACTATCATCTCCTAAGGGTTCTGTTTCTTCTATAGTAAGTACGGGACCGATCACCACTCGTCTACTTGAGTGAAACGAGCATGTCATTGGTAGCGCTAGGCACCCTGTACAGAGGAGACAGGGACCAGGGAGAACTCAAGGTGCTATACCAACACCCCTAACTTACAAGTTTGAGGCGCTGTCTTTCACTGAAGCCGAAACTGAGCCAGCGGGGTTCACTTCACCTGTTGACGAGGCAAACGCAAAGACGAGGCAAACGCAAAAGGACAGGAGTCTATGAGCAGTTGGTAGTTCGAACGTACGGTGAATAACGATAGCCCCTAGGGAAACGGCAGCAAGGGATAGAAAGGAGCACCATGTCACTCAGTGTGGATGCGTGGTGGCCTCATTCGGCATGTTGAAAAGGCTATTACGGCAGCCATTGAGGGAACAGGTTACGTTCAACTGATAGACTGTAGCTTACATGATAAATGATGAATGTCATCTAGGCTCCAAGGACATATTTCGATCATTTCAATGTCTGGCAGAGACGCTTGAGAATACTGGCCTTGGTCAGGGAGTTTCAACGAAGCTCACAATGTGAAGTACTGTCCCTGGAACAGATCGTGACCCCCTGTTTCTGTGTCGAGTAAAAGTCTTAGGCCATCAGAGATTGCGAAGGTTCTGTGAAACGCTGTTCTGTGACTTCCCTGACTTGCACCTTAGTGCTGAGAACTGCAGGGCACCCCTAAATTGGTCAGGTGTGCACTGCAAATCAGAGGCTGCTACCCAGGTAACTGACTGTGAGTGGTGTTCACGAGGGTTGTTTTTAGATAGACGGCTCTCCATTCAGTCATAACGACAGCTGTGGAAGACCTAAAAGTGTAAGTGTAAGATCCAGACGAATACCCCCACAGATGAGAGCATTAAAATCCTACTAGTTAACTGCCGAAGCGTTCGCAAAAGAGTGCCAGAGTTTGAAGCACTCCTAAAAACCAAGGAAGCTCATATGATACTAGATACAGAAAATTGGTTAGAATCTGAAGTTGAGAGCAGTGAAATTTTTGGCGAAAATTTAGGTGTATACCGGAAGGCTATAAACAACACACTAAAATCCAGCGAGATAGAAATTCAAGCCGCATGCGAGATCGTTTGGGCAAGACTCAGTATCAGCGGTGGGCATAAAATTGTAACGAGCCCTTCTGTCAACCACCAGACTCAACTCCTGATGTAACCAAAAACTTAAAGAGAAACTAGGCTCACATATGTGTAAGTATCAGGGGATACTTTAATTATAGAACAATCAGTCGGGAAAATTACAGCAGTTAAGCGGTGGACGTGACAAGAAATGATGTGAAACATTATTGAATGCCTTCTCTGGAAACTATTTAGAGCAGAGAGTTCGGAATGCCATTTATGTGGAAATACATTAGATCTAATGGCAACAAATAGATCAGGCTTCCTTGAGGATGTCCACACTGAAACTGGTATCAGTCACCAAGAGGCAGTTGTAGCAACAATGATTTCCAAAGTAGAAAGGGCAGCTAAAACAAGTAGAAAGATTTATATGTTCAGTAAATTATATAAAAAGCAGTAGTGTCATATCTCAATGAGGAACTTGAAATTGTTAGCACAGAACAGGAGCGTGTAGAGGAACTATGGCTCACGTTTTAAAGAACAGTTTACCATGCATGGGATTAATACGTACCCAGTACAACAGTTCGTGATGGGAGGAACCCTCCATGGTACACAGTCACAGGAAAGGAAGTGCTAAAGAAACAGAGACTACTGTATAATAGGTGTAAACCAAAGAATAGGGCCGTAGACAGGAAGATGATGAATGAAAGGTGTTTGGCTGTCAAGAGACCAATACGTGAATCCTTCTACGATTACCGTAGCAGAATATTGTCAAATGACCTATCACAAAAAACTAATTCTGGTCATATGGAATGGCTGTTAGTGGCACCAAGGTTAGTGTCCAGTCACTCGCAGATGGGACAGGAACTGAAACCGAAGGTAATGCTACGCGTCAAGGTAGAAATGGAATGAGAGACGAAAAATTTTTCTACGCCCCTACAGTCCGGTAATTTTCAAGCACGCGGAAGTATCAACACGAGACAGACACTAGGCGTAAATATTTCGACACGGTTAGTCGCTCACCAAGAGTACGACACTTCTGCGTAAGATTGCGAGCGAGCTCAATGGAAAAGTGTAAGACAAGTGCAGACCAACATGCTCCCGTACTGTCGTAACATTATGTAAGACACACCACCTATCAGGGGTTTGACGAAGCAATTATGATACTGTAACTAACTGATTAAGCCAATACAGCAAAACCGAAGACCACTGACGACTCATAATGAACGATACCGATTGGGTCATCACAAATGACGGTGTATGGCAAAACCACTCCTCAGCGCCATAAATACTTCCCCCCGCTGGGCAATAGGGAGTCGATCACTAGGCTCTATGGCATTCTTGTTGCAAGCATTCGATTCTCTGATTATTTTATTGTAACATCTTATGTGAGACTGTTCCAGTATTGGTCATGCTCTTGCTGCTTGATGTGGTAATCACCGATCCGTAGTCACAGATGACCAAGAACCAGCATCCAGTGCAGAAGCCGCTTCTGGTGGGTAGTCCACGAATCTACCAACACCGTTCCAATTCAGGGCACCAACTGCTCTGAAACTTCAGCATCGTTCGGATCAGACAGCTTACTGAACTGGCGGATCATAGCTTTCAGCATGACATCACAGCATCCGCCATCGCGATCCATCTGATGAGACAACATGGACAGTGACCTGAAAGGAACAGAGAACTCTCAGGACGGTGTGTAAGCCAAACACAAGCGTGCCTCGGTCACAGCCTCATCCGTAACAGTCCAGCCGACGGGAAGCACCTTACGAACCGACGGATAACCCACCACACACCGACTCACCGTCATGCGCGCGGGCCTGTTTCAGTGATCTTCGACAGCCCTGAGTCTGTCTTTGGATTCAGCAGATTCGACTCCAGCTTCCGAAGCTATCAGGCACCGCAGAGGACACCGTGACAAGATGTATCAGAGGAATAAAGGAAGTAATATTTAATATTGTTATATTGCACCTGGAGACGTCACACAGGTTCATCGGCTTCCATCTTGATGAAACAGTAAGGTTTCATGTCCGGGAGTGGACGACGCCTACAGTAGCAAGGCAAAAGCAGAAACGTTTAACGTCGTTTTAAAATGTTCCTTTGTAATGGGTATCACATTTCATCCCCATCGCCCAATGTGGCGTCGAATGCAATAAGTACTTGCCCTCGGCGGCCGAACTTCCCCGAATGGGGGACTCCTGGCCCACAATGTCGTACGCTCATTTCCATTTTTTCCCATGGGTATCACAGGAGAACTGACCCAATTTAATCCTTGTACCACTGAAAAGATGAGTGAAATAGATGTTAGTACCAGTGGCTTTGAGATCATTAAAATTGTAAAAACCTTCAGGGCCAGATGGAATCCCTATTAGATTCTATACTGAATTTACAGCTGAATTAGCCTCTCTATTAAGTATAATCGTCCGTAGATCCCAGAACAAAAAAACTGTGCCCATTAGTTGGAAGACAGCATCTGCCTATAAGAAGGGTAGTAGAAGTGATCCATAAAATTACCATCCAGTGTCCTAGTCGTCCATTAGTTGTATTCTGAGCTCAAACTTAATCAAGTATCTTGAAAATAATACCCTCTTCCGTGCTAACCAGCAAGGATTTCCAAAACATCGTTAAAGTAAAATGCAACTCGCGCTTTTCTCATACGATACACTGAAAGCTTTGGATCAAGGCTGTCAGGTAGCTGCAGTATTTCTCGACTTCTAAAAAGCATTTGACTCAGCATCACATCTACACATTTATCAGAAGGATGATCTTCTGTGGCATCAAGAGGAATTCGAGACTAGATTGAGAATTTTTTGGTTTGGCGGACGCAGTAAGTTATCTTTGATGGAGAGTCATCGACAGATGTAGAAATAACTTCAGGTATGCAGCAAAGAAGTGTGGGACTCTCGCTGTTAACAGTAACCTCAGAGTTATCGCAGATGATGGAGTTATCTATAATGAAGTTCTCTATGAAAAAAGCTGCATAAATATTCTGTCCGACATTGTTAAGATTTCAAAGTGGTGAAAAGATTGGCAACTTGGTTTAAATTTCAGAAATGTAACTTTGTATTGTCTCTTGACTTGAATTTGTGTGACTCTTGCGCAGGAAGGCGTGCAGTATACTGCTGCATTCATTTTCAGTAAGCCACCTGAAAAATTAAAAAATGCACCATTAATGGACGCGCTTTCAAATCAAAACTGAAGAGTTTCCTCATGGGTCACTCCTTGCATTCTATCAAGGAGTTCCTTGAAAAATTAAGCTGATTCCTGTGTTATATTATTGATTGCGTTTACATAAACGTATAAACTTACAGCTTGTGTTTTTTTGGCTCATAAACATTTTATTTTATCTGTTATTACTTTTATGTTGTAATTTCATGTACTGACAGGTTGCATGGCCTTGGAGATTTGCTCCTACGGAATTAGACGTGTAAAATAAAAGAAATTCACAAAACGAAAGAATATAGTATCCTATGGCTATAAAATCAGTGTCACAGTTTGAATCGGTTAACTCATACAAATATCTGGATGTAACGCTTTGTAGTAATACGAACTGGAATGATGACACAGACTCAGTCATGCGTAGAGCAGGTCGCAAACGTCGATTTATTGGTAGAATTCTGGGAAAATGCAATCAGTCTACAAAGTAGAGTGCTTAAAAATCATTCGTGCGACCCATTCTAGAACATTGTTCAAGTGTGTGGGACTCGTACGAAATAGAGCTAATAAGGTATATAAAAAAGGGCAGAGCGAATGGTCACGGATTTGTTTGACCTGTGGGAGAGTGTCACAGATATGCTGAAGAAACTAAACTGACAGGCTCTTGAACATAGACGCAGATTACCCCGAGAAATCCTGCTTACAAAGTTTCAAGAACTGGCGTTAAACGACTGTAGGAACATACCACAATCCCCTACATATCACTCCCGTAGGAATCGTGAGGACAAGATTAGATTAATTACAGTACACACGGGGCATTTAAACAATCATTCCTCCTGCTCTCCATACATGAAAGGAATGGGGAAAAGCCCTAATAACAGGCACAATGAGACAAACCGTCTGCCACGTGCGTCACAGTGGTTAGCAGAGTATAGCTGTAGATGTAGCGGGAATTGCAAAACTCAAATAAACAAAAGAGTTTTTTGTTTTTAAATGCGATGGTAGTTTTATGAAAATAATTTTTGTCGCCCTAAGTATACGACCACCAACTGATGATAACCCTAAAAATTTGTCAACATCTTCATTACAACATTATGAGGGTTGTAGCTGCTGTGTCCGTCGATGTAGATGAATGATAATACAAAGCGAAGTAGAGCTATTAATGCAATAAGGTGTTTTTTATATTTTCCTGTACAAACTGTACTTACATTTACCATAAAATACAAACCAATTGCCGTAGAAACAAAGAAAAATTTAAAAGCGAAACTGGACAAAGAACTTTAGGTCATCAATTGTGTAGAATTAAGTAATAAAATTTAAATGCTCCATAGTACGCTTTAAATTCGAAAATTGTTCTGAAGTGCAATTTTTTACGTTTAGTTTTCACAACATTTCCCTCGTACGGCCCGCACAACAGGTTCAACACCTAAATACGAACCTCGCGACGTGTGAGAAAACCCCTCACAGCTATGCTGGAAATACAGAAGGGCACAAATTGTGTTGACAGCGTCTCTCGACCTAATGGCTGTACACTGGCGCCAAAACTACCGCCAACGTTCCTCTCAAGGCCAGTGTGACTTTTGTTTCTCACCAGAGAATGTGGTTTCAGTACGACGATGCACAGTCCCAGTCCGATATTTATGTCCGTTAGTAGCTGAACGACCACATCCATTGTTGGACTGGAAGGGAAGGTCCTCTCCCTGGACCACCGATGTCGCTGGATCTCAGTCCTACGCATTCTTTTTTACTGGTAGGGAATGGACGGGAACGGTTCGGTATTGTCCTAGCTGCTTGTCTTCTTGTACAATAGACAGCGGGGATATACGAGAGAGTGTAGGAGTGTAGTGAAACTCCATGCGCTGTTGCAATGAATGCGTTGAGACAGCGACCGACAAGTTGAACATTTGCAATCAGCTTAAGTTGCTTAAATGAGTGAGCTGTCTATGTTAACGAAAGCTTAACATTCTGTATAATATAACGTCCTAACAGTAGTGGTAGTGGGTTGACTTTAAGAACTGTAAGTGCACAAAATGAGAAAGCAGAATACAAGCACTGCAGCTTCTAAGACGGGAATTCAGTAAAGGCATTAAAAGATTATATGACTAGATACATCAGAGCTCCAGGTACATAAAAACAAAACATACAATTCAAAATTTGTCATATTGAATTACATATCTTAAGTTAATTTTTTCCATCATTATACGAAACATGAATCTCTCAAAAGTAGATGTTGTTAGAAAAATATTACAGTATCCCCAAACCATCATAAAGGAATACTAGAACGTTATAAGTCAGCCCGTTAAAATCCTTATTATCTTCGGAACTGATGAAGCATGTTGCGGGAACATTGGGGATGCAGAGGTATTAAACGCAGAAGGAAAATGGAGACTGGCTTTCCTGTTACACAAAATGGAATTAACGTTCACCTAAATGATTATAAAAACCCCAAAGAGCCCATGAAACCTACAAAGGAATTATTCAGAACGAGTTTTATTTGACAATTGATGATAACAGTTTTAATTCTATTTGGGCAATGTTTGAACATCTACATTAATGTCCTGATGTATTTATATTTCTTTCTGAACTCAGGGGCCTGATTAAATGACAAATTATTCTATCGCAACAAACGTCCTGAGGGGCAATGAAGAACTTGTGTCTTATTTCTTCACTTCAGTTCTTACATGTTTAACGCACCCTTTTGTCTAAAATAAAAGATTGTGTGAATGATCTATAACCGAAGCTTGACTTATACTTTCTAGACGGCAGTTTTCTGATCGATCCCGACGAGAGGAAGAAGGTAGCTGAAATATGCAGCGAAAATTGATTGATTCGCATCCACTTCGTCTTGACCCTAATTTGTAGAATTCCGTCTTTCCACGTAACTCTGAGCGTTCTTTGATAGTATTATCGTCTCTAAAACACGGCACTGGCGCTTCAGATTTGAGTGGGAGTTATGCAGTTTCCTATACACCGAAGCTCGTAATGTATCCATCAAAACGCGAAACCTCATTTTACGACGTATGCCATAAGTTTGTCAGAGTGCATCAACACAATTAATGAATTGAAAACAAACTTCTTTCATATTTATATTGGGAGAGAACTATTAATTTGCTATTGTGACCAGTAGTTGAAAATTTTCTACACCCCCTATAAAGAAACAGTCACGGGGTTCAATAGCATCCACTATGGATAAAATTCACTCTATTAATTTTCAAATGCATTTTCAGAAGTTTGGAGACTAGGCCAACATATTTTCATGTGAGAAACAGATATTTGAGAGTTTATTTTCACTTTATTTTAGACTTAAACATTTGAGACATCGCAACACAAATGCTGAAAAATACTGCGTTTCAAAATGTTTCTCATGACATTTGATGAAGGGCTTGCAGTAATCGAATTTTGGTGAATCAAAAACTACGTACAGTTTTGAATACAGCATTTCTCATCCAGTAACTTGACTGTTTTCCCTTACTGACTGTGTAGGTCGACAAAGAGTAATCAAGTAAATCAGTGGATGGGGTATGGAAGAAAATGATTGATTTCAGTCGTAATGTAAGTACTCTGTTCCTTAATCTCAGATCTCATTCTTTCTTTTCCTCTCTGTTTATCTCTTCGACTGTGTATGAGCGTCCTATCTCATCGTCAGATGTTTCCACGCGTTCCTGGTAAGTTTTTTTGTTCTGTTTTTAATGACACCAGGAAACAAAAATCAAAAATGAGGGTGTTTCATAATTTTAGTGTCAAAATTATGCAGTTAGTATAGGATCTTAAAATGAGTGCTTTGAAATAACGATTTAATGGTGCGATATTAATCATTCCAATTTTTTGACATAAATAAAATATGCCTTATAGTAACAGCTTAAGCTCTCAGAAACTCTTCAAAGGACTACTGCCACGTTGACGGGTGTTGATAGATGAATATTCTCCCACAAGATCCAACACTATCTCCTCGATTTGTACTGGAGGGGTATCACCCGACTTGCCCCTGTCATGCGGCAAGTCATATGTGCCCCTCGAGCCGTGCTACATGGCGACACCTCAAAGGAGCTCAGTCTGTATTGGCTTAGTCAAGAGCGTACACAGTGAAGGAAAACTGTTGCCCTCACCCCTGCCTTAGAAAAACAAATGATAAATTACGATTTTCCTCGCATCCTGCCCTGTCACACAGACAGACGTATTAATTTAGTACCCGTTTGATGATAGCCAGAAGATTTACTGGGTATTGACTAGTAGTAACAGCGCCCAGAACCATTTGTTCTGAAATTCCAAATTTATCTGGCCTTTCACCTCGGTTTAATGAATTCAGGGCTTCTGATCTGGTGAATGGCGAGCGCCGCCAGTCCTCTGAAATTATATGCTCTGGCATGTTACAGCAGCCACAGTGCGGTGCGATGGCGAAACGTTCGTTGTGAGTTACTGGGAGCGAGGATTTTAGCTTAACTGCTAGGATCACGAGGATGCTACAGATCTCTACAGAAAAACGAAAACTCAGTCTCAAGGTGTGCTGCTTGCAATTGGGGTAGATGGCTGTTAAGGCGAAACACTCGTTAGAGGTCAACCTCTGTGGAACTGCCGCACCACAGATGCGTAGGACTTATCCAAGCAATCGGGGCTCTGTCCGACATGGAATCTTCTAACACCTTTTCTTTAAACCGCAGTGGGACGAGTATACGGCTGACGAGTATGAACACTCAGCTCAGTAAGACAATTTTCATGTAAGCGTAGAACAACACAGAAAGCTTGTCAGAATGCGGTTTTCATCATTAAAGGGCAGTGAGTTAGTCTTTAATGAGCGTCATCTTTCTACATCCAGGAGGGTCTAAAGGGGATTGTTGGTACTTTGAAATCAAAACGTTTGAGAAACATGTCTTTGTTGGTAGAAACACCCACTTCCCAACAAGCACAAGGCTCCAAGCAGCTAAATGTCTCGAACAGCGACACTCAAAGGTACAGGGTAGACAGATACGGAAAGGAAAACAGTGAGAGGCTTCTTTGATTTGTATGAAGTCAAGTGTTACGCCCGACACCATATTGAAACCGAGTAAACGGGAAACGATCGCTGCTTTTTACTGCGGCTCGAAATGGACATTCTTACGAAACAGGAGTAATCTAAGGACTAAACGAAAACATTTAGGAAGAAAAAACTCTAATGAAACAAGATGTGTTAAATGTAAGTTTTTATTTCACTACTGTTCATATGTATAAGATTTGAGCAGCCGCTACTTCTACTTCAAGATGTGTTAAATGTAAGTTTTTATTTCACTACTGTTCATATGTATAAGATTTGAGCAGCTACTACTTCTACTTCAGTTTCATAGAGTAATGAAGCTACATAGTTTTGCAAATGTGGTTTTTCCTTACAGCAATTTTACTTTATTTCTTAATTTTTCTTTTATGGTTCTTTCCAACAGAAACAGCGGTTACGGGACACACTGCTGGAGTTCCAGTGTTTATATTAGTGCTGAAATTTTCGTTAATGTTTTCAATTTTAAAGTAACACATAGATATTATTTACTTGCGTGTCTGGATGAGCAGTCGTTAATGAGTATTGACAGCCGTCCGAAATTAATTCTAAATGAACTGGAGTGCGTGGATGGCCGAGGTGGTTAGGGCAATCGCTAGCAATAAGTGGGAAATTCGAGTTCGAGTCCCAGTCCAGCACAAAACGTTACTAATAGGTAGCATATCTGTACCTAAGATAGCTGATGCCAAGTATTGGTAGTCAGCGAATTTTTTTTCAAATTAACATAGGTATTACCGTAAATGCGGGCAGTAGGCGGCATTACAATTTTATTTATGCTATTGTTTTGAAATAGGTCCAGACCCATACATTCACCCTAACCTATTATGTCATATGAATCACATACGTTTAATAAATGACAATTGATAAGTGTTGCAAATAAATTTTTGTCGAGTTTTCGTGTTTTAGCTTTTCTATTATGTAACTCTCGGTGTGAAATGTCTTCTTCTTCATTATTATCTTCTTCCAACAGTAAGCACAACAATAAATCGCAGTCATTAATTTCAGAAGGGTGCATCTCCTTGCCGGAACTGTTCACGACTGAGCTGCAGGCTACATGAACGTGGAGCCGACGGGCTGTACACTCAAATAAAATACTTTAACTTCTGTCTTCACCATACTGTAGTGAGATGTGGCTTTCCTTCTAACTTTAAAAACAATTTCGATATGTCAGCTACATTTAGTACACAGGAACGTATCTCCTGAAATGAACCAAATGTAAAGTAGCCAGCAACCACAGTTTTCACTGCAAAACACTTCAAATTTTATGCTGCAGTGTACTAGGAAATCAATTATCACAGTAACTATGACCAATATCGAAAAAACAGACACTTGATCATCGACCTGCGATGCGAAACTACACACATCAAAAGAAGTTTTGCATCACCTCGGTTCCGAGAGTTCCGGAACCTGTACAGAAAATTGGAACAAATATCAACATAAACATCATTTCCACCCTTTTTATTGCTCATGAAAACCACACATTGAATGTTGTACCACCAAAAAACGAGACCTTCAAAGCTGGTGGTCCAGATTGCTGTACATACCGGTACCTCTAATACCCAGTAGTAGACTACGTCCTCTTGCATTGATGCATGCCTGTATTCGTCGTGGCATACTATCCACAAGTTTATCAAGGCACTGTTGGTCCAGATTCTCCTACTCCTCAACGGCAATTCGGCGCAGATCCCTCAAAGCGGTTGGTGGGTCACGTCGTCCATAAACAGCCCTTTTCAATCTATCCCAGGCATGTTCGCTAGGGTTCATGGCTGGAGAACATGCTGGTGACTCTAGTCGAGCGATGTCGTTATCCTGAAGGAAGTCATTCACAAGATGTGCACGATGGGGGTGCGAGTTGTCGTCTATGAAGACGAATGCCTCGCCAATATGCTGCCGATATGGTTGACTATCGGTCGAACGATGGCATTCACGTATTTTACAGCCGTTACCGCGCCTTGCATGACCACCAGCGGCGTACGTCGGCCCCACATAATGCCACCCCAAAACATCAGAGAAACTGCATCTAGCTACACTTGCTGGACAGTGTGTCTAAAGCGTTCAGCCTGACCGGGTTGCCCCCAGACACGTCTCCGACGATTGTCTGGTTGGAGGTACATGTCACTCATCGGTGAAGAGAACGTGATGCCAATCCTGAGCGATCCATTCGCTATGTTGTTGGGCCCATCTGTACCGCACTGCATGGTGTCGTGGTTGCAAAGATGGACCTCGCTATGGACGTCGAGAGTGAAGCTGCGCATCATGCAGCCTATTGCGCACAGTTTGATTCGTAACACTACGTCCTGTGGCAGCACGAAAAGCATTGTTTAACATAGTGGCGTTGCTGTCATGGTTCCTCTGAGCCATAATCCGTAGGCAGCGGTCACCTACTGCAGTAGTAGCCCTTGGACGGCCTGAGCAAGGTAGTTCCTGTCTCTTTGTATCTCCTGCATGTCCGAACACCATCGCTTTGGTTCATTCCGAGATGCCTGGACACTTCCCTTGTTGAGAGCCCTTCCTAACACAAAGTACCAATGTGGACGCGATCGAACCGCGGTATTGACCGTCTAGGCATGGTTGAACTACAGACAACACGAGCCGTGTACCTCCTTCCTGGTGGAATGACTGGAACTGATCGGCTGTCTGAGCCCCTCCGTCTAATAGGCGCTGTTCATGCATGGTTGTTTACATCTTTGGGTGGGTTTAGTGACTTCTATGAACAGTCAAAGCTCTGTGTCTGTGATAGAATATCCACAGTCCACGTCTATCTTCAGGAGTTCTGGGAACCGGTGTGATGGAAAACTTTTTTTGATGTGTGTATAAGATACGAAAGAAATCAATTTTGTGCCCCAGTTAGTTTCCTCAGAATCGAGTTAGAAGTATTATATACAGCAGTAGGGAAAACGCATAAAGGTGAGACAAGCCGTTTTTAATTTTCTAAAGAAAAAGGAAAACCACTACTGAATAATAACTCCGGGAGCTGATATAGCTTTGCTTCATTTGCATACATTATTTTTTACAGTTTAATGAGCTTTTATTGTTACAGCAAGAAAGTCAGAAAACTCATTTTCATCATGTAGTGCTAGCAGTCGGTTTGTGGGAACCACTCGTTAATTTCCTGTGGGATCTTTTCTCTTAGTACTGCTCATTATATATCGCTATCTTTAACAGTACATCAAACAACTGCAAGAAGCAGGTAAGCCCAGCAGCTATGATGCACAATTAATCAACTAACAAAACGTATCCATTCGCTTTTGGCTTTAGACATAGCTGTTTACTCGGTTTCAAAATGGTAGACTTCGCACATGCGCCCTAAACTTTGGCGCATGGATTGCAATCGAGTTTCCATTCCGTATACTGTCTGCTCTGGGGCTCCGCAAGGCCTCTACAAGGGCTCCACCACAATAATATCGAACTAAAGAACAAAATACATCAAGCCTTTTCACGTACTGACAAAAGCAGCTGTTGCAAATGTCATATTAATGTTGGTTTTATATATGTTATTTTTTCCTTCAATGCGTGATAGTCCAAAATTAGGCGACAAGTAGCATAATAAATCTACAACAACGCTACTATCAAAAAATACACACAAAAGAATTTAGCTTGTACGTCTAGGTATATGGCGATTCGCTCTCTCTGTCTCTCTCTGTCTCATCTACACATGCGGTGAACTTTCCTCTACGCCCTCACCATCTCTCTCATCCACAAACACTTCGAACTGCCTGGAAGGACTTCGTCGCTTCTACGTAAGCTTCACTGGCTGAGACTATATAAAACCACGTCATACAGCACAGAGTACAAAAAATGGCTCTGAGCACTATGGGACTTAACATCTGAAGTCATCAGTCCCCTAGAACTTAGAACAACTTAAACCTAACTAACCTAAGGACATCACACACATCCATGCCCGAGGCAGGATTCGAACCTGCGACCGTAGCAGTCGCGCGGTTCCGGACTGAAGCGCCTAGAACCGCTCGGTCACCGCGGCCGGCCACAGAGTACAGTTCCTCTGCGAGTTTGCAATTGCAACGTGCAGTCCAATTCGGCACAGCAAATCTTCACGCCGCTCTTGGACTGCAGTATGTTCGACTCGTGGTTGTTATTCACTATAGTTGTAAAATTCAGTATCTTGTGGTGACATTATTCTATGTTTGTCATATTGTAGCCAGGGGCGCCGACTTACAAAAAAAATATTGGAGGGGGAGGGTATACTGGGGGTCTTGCCCCGGGAAATTTTCTTAATTTCAGATGAAAAATAGTGAGTTTTAAAGTTTTTTTAAGCATTTTAGAGTCATATGATCAGTGAACATACAACTCTGAAAAGACCGAAATTATATTTAAATAAATCCTAAACTATCATTAAAAGAATAAA
Organism: Schistocerca nitens; assembly: GCF_023898315.1. Lineage (NCBI taxonomy): Eukaryota > Metazoa > Arthropoda > Insecta > Orthoptera > Acrididae > Schistocerca > Schistocerca nitens. The sequence continues at coordinate 619,458,569 of NC_064616.1, read as the reverse complement.
ACATAAAATATTGCTGTCGAACAGTAATAGAACTTTGATTAATAAGTGAAATAGCTAATTTAAGCTTACTTTGAATAAGGCTCAGGGTGCATTAAATAAAAACAATATCTCAAAGTTAATGCTCTAATACAGTTAATAAAATTAATACACTATGTCTAATACTTTCAGTAAAAAAGTATGTAAATAACGGGTTTTAATTGAGTCTTACACCCTAAAAATATTTAAGTATTTGAAAATAACTAATACAGTACTATAGAAATATAGTAATACAGTACTAAACTAGTACTAATATTTCGAAACTGAAAATTTAACATTATTTATGTATTTAATTCTCTAGTTTATAAAGATTTTTAATATTGCTCTAAATTCCATTATTAGGGCAAGAGTGTCTTTAGAAAGGTTCAAATGTCGACCGTCTGACAGGATTACTGAATATGAAGTCGTTGATGACTGGTCGGATATCCAATTCGTCCGTAACACCTCGGTTGGCATGAAGAACACCCAAGTTGTTCAATCGCTTTTGTCCCATTGTTGATCGGAGATATGACTTCAGACGTCTAAGGGCGCTAAATGAACGTTGTGCTGTTGCTGTCGTGATTGGGACTACTTGGGGAAGCTTAATGCACTTCATTACTTCACACAACATCTCTCCAGCTGCAGGCTCTTGTGTAACGTACTTTCTTCCATCACGCATGTTTTTAAGACTAGTTGTTTTTTATTAGCGATATCGGCTAACATATTCAAGTGTAAGCGCAGTCTCTCAATGTCTAGGTTATTTTTTAAAAAAACTCAGTTGATTTTTCCAAATTTGTTTCACCTCTGTTTATTCTTGTTCAACTGCAATGACTTGTGTGAGTCCAGTTGAAGCAAATCGCGCAGTAATGCAAGATTGCACCGTTTCACAAACTTTAATGTAAATAGCTTTGTAGTATTCCTTTTGGGTTTTGAAAGTGAACGGTGAGCTGGCTTCGTTGTTTTCATACTTCTTTGGTACACTTTGATTCCAAGGAAGTGAAGGATCATCAACTTGTGAAGGTTTTTCTTTTAAACAGAATTCCCGGAAGTGTTCAAAACTATGACGCCTTCCATTCAATACACAAATCAAGCCCTCATATATTTTTTCCAGATCAGCAATACTTAGATGAGAGCATTGAATTTTTTCATTGACATCCTCTACTGGGTTCATTGCATGGCAATAAAGACATAAAAAGAAATAAGTCTTGAATTGTAACATTGACTCAAGGTAGCGTGAACATTTGTAACCTGCCTCTGTTTTGTCAACTGCAGAAAATGTTTCAAAAAACTCTAGAAGTTCTTCAAAATTTTTCAATATTCTCAAGATACTAGAAGCTTGGATAGTCCATCGAGTCGGGCAAAGGTCGTAGACCAGCTTGGTTGTTGGCGCTCTCACAGCGTACACTTCTGGAAAGTCCCATCCTTTTTTTGGATTCTCCTGCGGTGTTTATTACGTCCTTGGCTAAAGCCATAAGATCTCTCATAGACGTAAGATGGCGGAGACTGTCTACAACTGCCAAGTTTAAACTGTGAGCAATGCAGTGCACATAACGTGTTTTTGGTAGTATACCCAAAAGTAACGTTTTTAGGCCTTTGAACTTACCTCTTATATTCGAGGCACCATCATCGTACTGTCCTCTTTAGTTATCCATTGACAAATCAAGACGAGTAAAAACGTCTTTTAAAATACTAAACAGAGTTTGTGATTCAGTGTTGGGGGTCTTGTATAAGCCAATAAAGTCTTCATCGATGATTAAGGAATCATCGACAGTACGAATACGAATCGAAGAATCACTTGCTTCGTCAACCATAATAGAAAAATGTTCAGTCTTCTTGATTGAAGCCAATACCTTTCTCAACACAGACTTTCCTAGTAGATCAATGATCTCGTTTTGAATATTATGGACGTCATCTTATACCCAGAACGCCCTAATCAATCTTTAAACTCAGGTATGTCGTTCTTTTGGAGTTCCAACAATTGAAAAAAATTTGAGTTTACATCTTCGTGCCCTCTAATTGCTAGTCTTGTCGGCATAGAAATTGCACGGTAGTAAAAATTGTCTCAAGAGCTAAACGGCCTTTCTTCATATCTCTATCTAACTGTTCATTCAATTTGGAGGCCACACTTCGGTTAGTGATAGAATTTAGTTTCAGAACACCTTCTTTATGCGTAAACGTATTTTCATGAAGATGGACTTTTTCCAAAGCCTTTTTTCCAGTTAGAAAACCCCACAGAAGTAAATTGCTTCTGTTTTTTTTTTTTTTGAAAAAAAAGTTGTAATAGATTTTTAGCATCTGCCTCTTTGCAGGTTTTGCAAAAAACTTTTTCAGTAGATGCTTATTATTCTAGCCATGTATATTTGATCAACCAAGACTTCTGAAATGATCTTCCCTTACCGGATTGTCCAGGTTTCGGCTGTGAACGGTTTTCGCCTGAAAACGACGAAGCAATTAACGACACAATAATTGTTGGTGGTTGACTTGCAGTATCATCAACTTCCAAGCGCGCCTTTTTGGTAACAAAATTTATCCATTGCAAACTTAATTCACAATACTTGGAGAGACTAAATTAAACGAATAAAACATAGTCATATGAAATAGTCCACTAGACACTTAAGTCGGAACACTAAACACGTCTGCAGAATGCGCTGAACGAAACTATCCACACTGAATGACTGCGACAGCATGGTGGGCTTTATATAGCCGCGGCCTCGATATGTCTCGAAGCGTCAAGGCGACGCAAGGCGGAGGGTTCCAGGCGCTTCTACTCCAGTCCTTTTGATGTCGCCGCGGCCGCAGCGCTGGCCCGCCGGCGCCAGCCTTTACCCAAAGCTTCGCGCATCGGGACAAATTCTAAGTGTGCCTGTAGCACCGTAACACTATCGTGATTCACACCACTCATTTTCAGTTAGCCTGCTTACTACCGTAATAATTTTTTGTTTTAACTCATTACTAAATGTATTTTAAAAGGTAACTATCGTCAAACAAGGAAAATAAAAAATTCCAACATAATTTTGTGATTTTACAAAGCATAATATAACTAATATTTTTCTTAAATTATTGGGGAGGGGGGGCGGCTCCGCCCCCACCCCCAAACGAATTTTTGACGGGGCTCGGGCCCCCTCAGGCTCCATGGAGTCGGCACCTGTGATTGTAGAAACTGCTGATTTTGTAAGACAGAATAGAGCGTTGGCTTAAAGGTGTTGCAACAAAATCTTGCGTCGAAAGTACGAAGGTGGTTCTCCCAGAAGATGAACCTCAACCTCAAAGATTTCTAATTAAAACTATGAGATTAAACAAGGTGATGTAACGACTACAAGCAGTACGATATCCAAAGTTCTCACTAAAGCTGAAGAAAAGAAAGTATGACGACTCTTACGTCAATCTCGTATTCAAATGGGTTACCTCTCTACATGTCATGTAGCATGCTACTTCCGAATAGTTCCATGGTACGTACTAAGATGCGCCGACATTTAGAAACTATGTATCCCGATTTTAAAGACAAAACTGAATAATTTTTTACATATAAGAAAGAAAAATTATCAATAAGTCAAAAAACTTCGAAGCACGCGACAGATATGTCAATGAAAAAGCCACAGACGCACCATATTTGATCAGCTATCACACTGCACAAGTGGGCGGAGCACACACTACCGCTAAGAATTTAGTAAAACCGTGTGTGACGGACATGACACAATGTACACACGATGACAAATCTGCAACGCATCTTTCTACAGTCTTTTGAACGACAGTTTCGCATCGGATTAACCATCTCTCAGGCTATATCATACAAGAACTACGAGTAGATGGTCGCCTTCAGCACAACAAAGTCCGCCTCCGTAGCGTTACCGCCTACCACGCCAAGGGGCCAGGGTTCGATTCCCGGCTGGGGCAGGAGATTTTTCTCCGCTCAGGGACTGGGTGTCGTGTTGTCCTCATCATCATTTCATCCCCATCTCCGGCGCGCAAGTCGCTCAATGTGGCGTCGAATGCAATAAGCACTTGCCCTCGGCGGCCGAACTTCCCCGAATGAGGAACTCCCGGCCCACAATGCCGTACGCTCATTTCCAAGCACAACAAAGTTGTCTTGCAAATTTGATGAGTCGACTGATTTTGCTGGACTAGCCATCTTGCCGATAACTGTGCAATATCCATACAAACATTCACTCGAAGAGGACCTTTCATGTGAACATCGCTGCCAAATAATACTACCGGAAAAGAAACTTTTAACATGGTAAACATTTTTCAAATAAATCATATCGCGTGAAACGATTGTAACGATATTTGTGCAGATGGGTCCAAGGCAATGACTGGTAAAACAGGAGGAACAGTATCACTACTAAAACTTAAATTGCCAAACTGTGGTTGCAGCTGTGGCATCCTGCATAGACAAGCACTCGTGATAAAGAACATACCATCAAATCTAAAATTGCTTCTCGATGAAGCAGTAAAATTAATCAATTACGTTAAATCACTCCCTCTTCAGTGCCTATTCTTTTCAATATTGTTTGAAGACTATGGAAGCACTCGTGAAATAGTACTGCTCCACACCAAAGTTAGATGTTTATTATACGAAAATTAAACGTGGAGGGGGACGGGGAGGGGTGAGAAAGGAAAGGAAAGGGGCGGATTACTGATGGCTGCTGCATTACGCGGAATCAGTGGAAACGAGTGAGAATGTGTTAAAAACGGACCGGAATTCGAACCCGGTATCTCACGCTTACTAGGCAGATACGTTAACTACTGCGCCATCCGGAACACAGTGTTATCGTGACTGTGCGGACTATCTCGGCAAGCCTCATGGCCGAATCACATTTCCACCGAGCACCACCTATCCTCAGTCCCCGTCCATTAACTCCATGCTCGCAACTCACAGACTCCACAGGAGGTTGGACGTACCTGTGCATACGCACTGAAGAAGTACATGCCCGAAAGAACAGACACCACTCGGAATCCGCAGCTGTGGTACATAATACGTAAATTGATGGTGGAGGGGTGTAGAAAGGAAAGGAAAAGGAAGGAATTACTGATGTCAGCTGCATCAAGACATTAAGAGGAATCAGTGGCGACAAGTGAAAATGTGCACCGGAATGGCATTCGAACTCGGAATCTTCTACTTACTAGGTAGGTGTGTTAACCATTTTTCCATCTGGGACAGTGCTATCCTAACTTCGTGGACTATCTCAGCATGCCTCACGGCCGATCCACATTACTACCGAGCGCAGTCCCTGTTCGTTTCCGCCGGCCGCTTTGACCGAGCGGTTCTAGGCGCTTCAGTCTGGAACCACGCGACAGCTACGGTCGCAGGTTCGAATCCTGCCTCTGGCATGGATGTGTGTGATGTCCTTAGGTTAGTTAGGTTGAAGTAGTTCTAAGTTCTAGGAGACTGATGACCTCAGGCGTTAAGTCCCATAGTGCTCGGAGCCATTTGAACCATTTGTTCATTTCCTCCATGCTCGCTATTCAGAGATTCCCGCAGCAGATCGGATGTACCTGTGCATCCACACTGAAGAAGGTTCATGCATTGCCCATCTAGGTGAATCAATTATATGAATGTGTGGTGTCCGTTCTTTCAGATGTGTCTGGAAAAACAGACACCACGCGTTCATAAATTGGTTCGCCTAGATGGGCAGTGAATCTACATTCTTCAGCGCAGTTGCGCAGGTGCGTCCGACTTCCTGCGGGAATCTCTGAGTAGCGAGCATGGAGGAAATGGACAGGAACTACGGATAGTTGAAGCTCGATGGGAAGGTGGGTCGCTTGTAGGGTTTGTCAAGATAGTCCGCGCAGTTGCAGTAACACTGTGTCCCGTATGGTGCAGTGGTTAACACACCTTCCTCGTAAGCAGCAGATCCCAGAATGGAATCCCGTTCCAGTACACATTTTCACACGTCACCCCTGATTCCACGTAATGTCCTAATGGAGCTTACATCAGTAATCCCTTCCGTTTCCTTTCCTTTCTCCCACCCCACCACCTGCAATTTACATATAATGCATTACAGCTGCGGATTCCGCCTGGTGTCTATTCTTTCAGAAATGTCCGACAGAACAGGCGCCAAATATTCATGTAATTGATTCGTCTATTTGGGCAATGGATACACCTTCTTCATTGCGGATGCACACGTACGTCCGAAGACCTGCGAGAATCTTTGAGGAGCGAGTATGAAGCAAATGGACAGGAAGTGCACACAGATGGTGGTCGGTGGGAATGCGGGTCGGCTGTGAGGCATGGCGAGATACTCCGCGCAGTTACGATAACACTGCATCTCGGATGGCGCACCGGTTAATGCACCTGCCTATTAAGCATGAGATCCTGGGTTCGAATCCAGGTCTGGTACGCATTTTCACTTGTCAATGCTGATTCCACGTAATGTTCTGACATGTCTGAAAGGACAGACACCACACATTCACGTAATTAGATCGTTATCTCATGGTAAGGGGAGAGACGACATAATATGAAGTCTGCCTGAGGGAATCATCTAACTCCTCACCAAATTATCGTAGGATACTCACCCCACAGGAAAGATAGAGGGAAGGAGAAATGTTGCCAGTAAAAGGGCTTCCATACAGCACTGAAAAATCGCCATTTGAAGAATCATTTGTGGGAACTGACACTTTTAGTGTACTGTGGAGGAAGCGATACTTTCAGCATATGTGACACCATTGTGTTAGTGTTTAAAAGAGATACTTTTTCAGAATTATGGCGGACGTTTTCTGAGTGCTTATAGCTTCTACAGAAAAAACGTCAGTGGGCTATTTTTTTTTTTTACAGGTTACTATCCCTTGCTGTAGGGTCTGTAATTTTGATATTTTTTCTAAACCAGCAAGGTAAAATAGAGCCACTACTTCCACCACATCAAGTGGACTTAGTGCTGACGTACTCACACTGAGCCGTGAACTCTTCCCAGTTTATCAGTGGGGGATAATTGAAAATTATTATTACTATTATCGGTAGCATGCGTGCAGTGGTTGAGCCGGGCACGCGATATTGAATTTTTATCCTATCATTAAAGGCGTGAGACCTGCACGACCGTATAGCAACCTTTATCATGAGAATAGTTCTTCATTATTCTACTGTGACACTAAGGGTGATTTCACGTAATGAAAGGGAGAATATAAAAATTAAAGGACTCATTTATGTAACAGTTGAATACTGAACAATAATAAAATCAAATGGGGGTGGGCGAAGAAAGAATTGAGTTCAGCAGCCTGCCCCAGCGTACGTTCATAATAAGCCACGATGGAAGGAGAAAAGGAATTTTAGGAACGATCGCCGTATTACAAATGGAGTTCAATTTACTAAAGGAAGGGGTTGCAGCCATGCAACGACCACCACCAAAAATCAGCCAAAGACTAAGAAAGATGCTACTGGGGGTGGATCGCTAGGTAGCCTCCTGTACGAAAGGAATAAAACCAGCAAGACGCGAAACTATTCATACAGGCGATACTAGATAACTTTGGCTCGCGGTCCGACTACGTTAACGAAACATTAAGCGGCGCCAGACACTCACCACGTGGCATAGGACAAAGGTAACAAGTTTTCAAGCTAGGAAGACCTACATTCTGAGTCAAGTTTTGCACGGTAGAACTGAAAGAGCTACTGCCACACGAAGCGGAAAAGTGAGCATGAAAGTATACACTTTAGTGCCGAACTACAAACTACTGTGACTAACCAACGCATCGCGCACATTATGCCCAATTGTACACGGAAAACCTACAGTCTTATAACCCGGAAAAATTGTGTAAATCGTACTTTAAGGAACGCACATCAGTAAAATGACCTATAAGGTTCCCTCTGGGCCGCAGGTGCGAAGCTACAGTGCATGTCGGCGCTCATGCTTGAAAGGTCTCTGTTGGATTCCTTTCATGTTTAATTTCTCAAATTTGTTGTCTTTTAAGGAATAAATTCCTCTTCTAAATTTACTGTGGCGTTTCTGACTATCTGGGAGGAGACTGAGTAGTGGAACGTGTTACTTTTACACGTAAACAAGAACGATCTCTCACACTACTACACTTTAAAGCACAGTTTATATGTAATTCTTATATGTAATTCATGTCACACAGTCTCATACGGAACCTACATCCGCTTTCTTTTATATACTGTGTATGATAAGATACTGTCATCCCCCTTCCCTTCTGTGTGAGAGGATGAATGATCAAATGTGTTTGTAGCTGCATGCTTGAGGGTAGCAGACAAGGCTGTCTGCTAGAGAACAGTAGGACCAACGTTGAAACAGGTAGCTACGGTTCCTAAAAGCAGAGAGGTTTCCATTCTTAGTATGGTCCGGTCCGTCCCCTGTCATGTTGGTATAGGAAGCTGCCCCTCTGGCGCCTTCCGTAGGTCTTTGTGAGCGACTCTCAGGAGCACGCTGGGTAGTTCAGTGGGAGTCTGGCAGTTGGAGAGTAGCAGTCTGGCGGTAGGCAGTTGCAGTCTGGCGGTTCGAGCGTCTGAAATGGTAAGATCTCCGGCTAAGCGCGTGTCTGTTAAGTCCATAGGACAATGGATTTGTTAAGTTCAGGTTAACTGAGAATTTAATCATTTTATTTCGGGTTAGCTTTAAAATAGCTAAGGTTATCTTTAATTGCAGCGGAGTGTAGTTCTCGTGTCCAGTTCAGATTAATTTGCGGTAGTTGCTTTGTTACTACTTTGTGAGTAAAGTGGAACCACGTGTTGGTCAGTAACTCTAAGTAAGATCAATCTTAAATGCAAATGCTTGTGTGATTATAACGTATCGTCTTGAAAAGATTTTGAATATACCAACTTTTCTTTATGTTCAACCCACGTGGCGTGTACTTTGTGAGACCAGTACCACGTGCTTATATAACTGTTTGACCCATCAGGTTAATAGTAGGACGTTAGTAACCAGTTCGAGGTTTTTGTTTTGTAATTCGCTTTTTGATCTAATTTATTTTTATTATCTAAATTATTGCGGAGTTATACGCTTTCTGTAAACCAAGTTGACCACGTGAAGGGTAATTACAAGACGGACAGGATTGTGCTATGAAAGTAATCTCTGAATCTGTTTGTAGTGATTAACTTTCTCTTGCATGCGTTTCAATGTTCTTTGTGTGTTGTTTTATGAATGCAGTGTTGTATCCAGTCTCCCAATCTTGACTCCATATTTTATGTGTTCCGTAATATTCCAATCTCACAGTCTCACAATCGTAAACAAGGCACCAGCTCAGTTATAACTCACGTATAATATGCTGAAATTTCAATGAACAATCTTTAAAATAAATTTGCAAATATAAACTGATTTCTTTCTTTTTATTTAAATTCTCCTTTTATATAGATATATTACCGGTTGTTGTATGACTGTAAAAGATTATAATCAATGATAGACTGATTGGTAATATGGTAAACTTAGACTAGTTACCTGCTGAAACAGTGGCCCAGTAAACGCACGGTTAACTTCTCCCCAGACAGCTCAACGGCTTGTAACCGCTTTCATGGTCTAATTAGCACTCGATTTCAGCATACCAAATTCAAGTCACAATCTTACGCTATTCAGCAAAGCAAATTAGAGTTACAATCTTTCATGCTTAACGAAACTTCATCTTCTGGAAACAGCACCTCAGCCTCAGGCACGGTCACATTAGAGCTTCCCACTGCCCCTTTGCCCACTATCAACCCGCAGAGGGCGGTTGGCACCCACCCTCGAAAAATGGGTGCGCACCTGAACTGGCCAATCAGAGGGCCGGAATCTCACAGGGAGGCGACCTCGCGACTTTAAAATCGAGCAGAAATAGCGGTTACAAGGTTGGTAAGGTAGGTTGGGGAACTGAGAACAGGAGAAACTTTGGCCACTACTGAACGTTCAAACGACACCATGTGCTACCCTGGCGATCGGAAATAGGGTGGGAAACGGGAAACCATCATGGCTGCTAGGAAGACTGCTGCCCTCGCCCATAAATAAAGAAAATTCCTAGCGCCAAGTTCCTCTCATAGATCAGTGTGAGACAAACTGTAAACATCGTCAAATAAATTAGGCAGCAAATGGAAATTATTAACAAGGCCTGAATTATTATATTACCGAATACCAGAATGCTGGGATTAGAAATATGATATACGAGCACTGAATGGTGAATGAAGAGCACGCCTTTCATCATTTTTGTAGATGATGCATATCATTGCTCGCCCTTTGCTTTTACAGCAAGTTACATGCAACTGCTACCACAGTGTATGTGCATCATAGGGTGAAAATACGTTCCTTTTATCAGCCTCTCATCATTCAATAGATCAAGAAGCTATATCCACCCTCTTCACACAGCTCTCCTGACCATGTAACAGTCACCGAGCGAGGTGGCGCAGTGGTTTGCACACTGGACTCGCATTCGGGAGGACGACGGTTCAATCCCGTCTCCAACCATCCTGATTTAGGTTTTCCGTGATTTCCCTAAATCGTTTCAGGCAAATGCCGGGATGGTTCCCTTGAAAGGGCACGGCCGATATCCTTCCCAATCCTTCCCTAACCCGAGCTTGCGCTCCGTCTCTAATGACCTCGTTGTCGACGGACGTTAAACACTAACCACCACCACCACCACCGTGTAACAGTCTTCAGGCCAGCTACGAAGGCAGATTGTTTCCTGATGGAGTGAATAGTGCTACTTTACTGTCAGAAGCAAGACACTCTGCATATGTCAAAATGCCGAAAGCTACAGAGATCCTCATGGTATTTCGGATAACGAAATCCAGATGTCCGCTAAATATAACAGAGACTAAACATGGATGAAGGTAATAGTTCCCGAATGCTGCAAACCGCTCCACCAGCAGTACAGTTGCATGAGAGGTCATTAGGCGTATTTCAGAGAGAGGTGGATGATGCCTAGTTACTAATGTAACGGTAATTGGAAGCTTCCAGACCAACTCGAGATACATAGCCCATTCAGTTGCGGAGCATTTGGTCTGAGTAACCGCCACCGCTAGTCGGGATGCATCCTTTCAGCACCAGAGATGTCACTAAGTGGGGTGGTTAGTACTTCAGCTCCATTACCGATGTAGCAGACAACTACTCCGTACTGGAGCTGGAATACCAAGCGAGATGGCGCAGTGGTTAGTGCTATGGTGCCCAGGGGACCAGCTGCAACACACATGGCGGCTATAACGTGCGAATAACGGAAAGTAACGCTCACGCTGTCTGTAGCAGCCACGTGGGATTTCCAAGTATGCCCACATCGCAAGACCGCGCCTACATACGGTCACTAGTTAGTGTGGAATCAGCACGTCTCTTCCTGGAGAACAGCTGCTTAAGGAAACCCAGGTATCACTGCGGACAGTTCCCGACGAAAGCTGGGCGACTAATGCGCCCACTGCTTGCAGTCCCTCAATGAAACTTTCTTCGACGTGCCATTGGTGACGACATGGAACGCTGAGAAGTACACTTTTGCGTTGGAAAAGAGCTTCCTCCGAGTGTTCATCATTTTATTGTTTAGTTCCGGCTACAGGGACTTCGGTTGAGCCAAATACACAGTAAAAGAAATGTCGTGTGACTAGGGCCTCACGTCGGGTAGACCGTTCGCCAGGTGCAAGTCTTTCGATTTGACGCCACTTCAGCGACTTGCGCGTAGATGGGGGTGAAATGATGATGATTAGGACAACACAACACCCAGTCCCTGAGCGGAGAAAATCTCCGACCCAGCCGGGAATCGAACCTGGGCCCCTTGGCAAGACATTCCGTCGCGGTGACCACTCCATTACCGGGGCGGACAATACATAGTATTGTATTTTGTTTGGAACCGCAGAAGAAGTGAGGCTGATTTGTAATCATAAATTGTGACGAACAGATTTTTGATTTTCGGAACGACAATAGAGAAGCTATCGTACTCATACTGTGACTCTCTTTCAGTCATGAAAAACTGACAGATTTTGCAGGTAGCATAATGGGCTCGCATTCAGGAGAACGACGGTTTAAATCCACCTCTGCCCATCCAGATTTAGGTTTTCCGTGATTTTCGAAAGCGCTTCAGACAAATTCCAGGATGGCTCCTGTGAAAGGGCATGGCCGATTTCATTCCCCACCACCAAAACAATTCGAGTTGTGCTCCGTGTGTAACGATTTCGTTGTCGACGTAGCGTTAAATCGTACTCTTCCTTCCTTCTTGGAGTTGAAATCGGCACATCCTGGTAATGGTGTTATGCGTTCTGCTCTTTTTGTGGTTTCGTTTCAAAATATCGGTGTTGCTCTAAGTGTTTTCATTTTATAGGAATATTATTTCAAGTTGCATGGAAATAAATAACTAACGTTGAAATATTCCCACTAAGGACAGAAAAGGGAACATTTGCATCGACTATTTGTTGAAAAGTAACTCTTCATCAGATGAATTTTCACGTTTTAAGTAATTTAACTATAGTGACGATACAGTTAAATCTATTTTTGTTACGAAACTCTTAGTTAATAGGAAAATAGATTCCTACAATTCCACAGAAAGAATATTTGGAAGGAATTTACTTCGATTTATTCACACATAGGTTCTATCTTAATAGGATAAATTTGGTAAATAAAATCGTCAAATCCTGTACTACCACTGTCCTGGTTAAGACAGGAGGACGCTGATCAAATTCAGTGGTTTCCCTGAATTGCTTAAGCCTAATGTCGGCATGGTTTCTTTCAAAAAGACATGTCCGATCCTCTTCCTCATCCTCCGTCAACCAGAGCTTGTACACCGCCTCTAATAACCCCATTATCGATGGGACATTAAACCCTAATTTACCTTCTGGACAGTTGGTATGAGGAAATAGAATAAACGAAGATGACACATTAGTTGATTTTGACAAAACATTCATTTGTCTTATATTCATGCTTAGAAATGATTGCAATATTTTTCAGGAGCGCAGTATTTATTCGTGAGCGCTACGAAACAGAACCAAATCTCAGGTGGTTGACCTCTATCTTTTCTGCTCCTCTGTGGTTGGCAATTGGGGCTATGGCCATGTTGGACATCGTCTCCTACGTCGTCGTCGGATACCTTCACCAAAAGTTCGCATGCCAAGAACGTGCTGCTTCTATCCCGAGAGTTCTGCACGACTGTTCCTTCAGCATATTCGGCGTCTTCTGTTCCCAGGGTAGGTAAGATGTTTTAAAGAGTCTACCATACCATAACATAAGAAAGTGTAGTATGTGGCGTCTCAGATTTCCTGTCAGACCTGAGAGAGACAAATATGTCCTGATGACCTGATCATTGCAAACGCAACAAATAGCACATGGAAATCGATACTAAAATGAAACTTTTTGTTAAGTTATATCGTCAAATTTAAGTAAACCATTTGATACGCACAATAAAAGAAGCTTTAATGTAATTATATGTTGCAGTGAAAAATCATCATCATAATCATCATCCTTTTGATGTCCACTGCTGGATAACGGCCTGCTGTAGACTTTTCCATATATTACTATGTACACAGATACACACCTATAAAGCTTCTCTATGATTTCTAATGTTACCCAATCTCCTACCATTAACTCATCGTCTCTATCGTTTGTTATCTCAAAGAACTTTCGTGCTCTAACTGCCATCCGTTTGTCTGGTTACATGTCCCCCCAACTCCGTTTCATTTTTAGTACATTCATAATTACATCTTACTCCCCAGTCTATTCCTCGATCAATTTAATTATTTTATCGTCTCTTATGGTAAGTCTGAAAATGCATTCTAACATAGTTCGCGAGCGAATTTCGTTTTTGACTGCTTGTCACAATAAAAGATTAAAGAATAAATTATGACTAACTCAAGCCCTCAGCTGCCGGCAGGTGTTGTTGATATACCTCGATGTGGACAGTTGAAAATGTGTGTCCCGACCGGGACTCGAACTCGGTATCTCCTGCTTACATGGCAGACGCTCTATCCATCCCTTTTTTTTTTCTTGTAATCTCATTTTGTTCGTTATAATTCGTTGCAATTGTTCGTGGCGGACGTCCCCTGACGCCCGTTGAAGTTCATTACTGGTCCGTTCACTCCGTTTTTTTATTACAGAGAGCAGCTAACCCTCTGACCGAACACGCTGAGCTACCGTGCCGGCAGACATTTGCCCATCCATTCATTACTCGCGCACACTTTGGCGATTCCCGTAAGAGTTTGGGCAACCTGTGCGCATTCGCACAGACGAAGGTCTATATATATGAAGGCAGTAACTGTTCTCGAAAGAACAGATACTGTTGATGACCGTGCAGCTTTTCCCTGGAATAAATGATGACTAACTGAAACCCTCAACTGCCGGCAGGTGTTGTTGATATACCTCGATCGGGTATTCTCTTTGAAATACACTATCTGATCAAAAGTATCCCGACACCCCTATGTAAAGCGGAATTGACCAATAGATGAAACGAGAGGTGAACCTTTCAGTATAAAAGGATATCGAGAGTACTGTATTGTCAGTAGAGAGGCAGCAATAGCAGAACTGGTCGCCCATGAGAGCTCAGTGACTTCGAACATGGACCTAGTCATTGGATATCGTCCGAATAACAAATACATCAGGGACATTTGAACCCTTCTAAAGCTGCCAAGGTGATTGTTGAAGATGTGATTGTGAAGTGGAAACGTGAAGGATCAACCAGAGCTAAACCAAGACCAGATAGATCTCATGTACTGGCGAACAGGGACCGCCGAGCATTGCGAAGAAAAGTTGTAAGAAATCTCATGAAATCAGCAAAAGGAATCGCTCGTGAGTTCCAAAGTGCTACCTGCAGTCCAGCTAGCACAATGACTGTGCATAGGAAGCTAAAAAAATGAGGTGCAATGGTCGAGAAGCTCCTCATAAGCCAGAAATTTCTGTGATCAACGTGTGATTGGACACGAGTAATGTCGAGCGTTGATTCGCGCTATACTCTTTGAAGATCCGATGTAAGGGTTTGGATTTGCCGAATCCCTACCATCAGGAGTAGTGCCAACAGTGAAGTATGCAGGAGGTGGTGTTCCAGTATGGGGGTGTTTTTCGAGGTTAGGGTTGGTCCCGTTATTGAGCTTAAGAAAAACCTAAAGACAGAAGAATATGAACACGATTTACAGAATTGTGTACTGCATTCAGTACAGAATCAGTTTGGAGATGATTATTGTTTCTATCAGCAAGACAACGCTTCCTGTAATGAAGCAGCATCTGTAAGGTGTACAATAACATTCCAAAAATGGACTGGCCAGTCCAGAGTCCAGACTTAAACCGTGGGACATCTTTGGGATGTGTTAGAACGTCGACTTCGCTCTGGACCCCAGAGTCTATTTCAGCACCTTCTCTGCCGGGTTCAATCCCGTCTCCGGCCGTCCTGATTTAGGTTTTCCGTGATTTCCCTAAATCGCTTCAGGCAAATGCCGGGATGGTTCTTTTGAAAGGGCACGGCCGCTTTTCTTCCCCATCCTTCCGTCACCCGCGCTTGCGCTCCGTCTCTAATGACCTCGTTGTCGACGGGACGTTAAACACTAATCTCCTCCTCCTCCTCTCTGCCGGGCTGCCATTCAGACACCTCACTGAAAGTTTCCCAGCGAGTCCAAGCTGTCATAATGGCGAAGAGTGGACACGCTCCATATTAATGACCAATAATAGGTGTCCAGATACTTCTGATCAGATAGTGTACACTGTACATCTGAAACTTAGTGCTATCATATGAAATCAACAGCACCTCCTTGACGCGTGCCTTACATACCAGGTCCAGTTTCAATAAAGTTTCCTGTAACTGTTCGCTACATTAGCTGGAATGTCCTAAACGGCTTTATTTTAATTATATTATGCTAATTGTTTTTGTGAGTATATACTATTTTTATGCTGCTCTGGGTGTAAAAATACGTATCTCGAAATACTAACAAGCAAATATACTCATTATGTAGATACTAATATGCCATTAAAGTTGTCAGTAGATAGAGAAAGTAATGAATTATCTACCACCATGGGACTAATTTATGAAGTTGCTACACTGACTAGTTTCCGACCATATGACAAAGTGGGCAAATCAGCTGAGAGAAATCAGCTGAAAGCACGTATGCAAGGAACTGAGAAGTAGACTGGAAGGCCTGTAACTTTCTGGTATTGTTATCCTAAGAGCGCAATGAAATGAAATGAAAAAAAAAATAGTACAACGGGAAATTCAGACAGTCAGTACATGACGTAGTCAGCAACAGAGATTCCGTCGCGCAACGAAGGAATTATCCGAGTGGTTCGGAAATCGGCAGATATGAGGTACATGCACAGACAAACAAATGATAAAATTTCAGAAAAATATTCGATGAATTATTGAAAAGAAAGATCTTCAAAAACTGAGTGAGTCAATAAGGGGTTGGTCCACATCTGGCTCTTACGAAAGCAGTCATTCGGTTTTGCATTGATTGATGGAGTTCTTGGATGCCCTCCTGAGGGATATAATGCTAAATTATGTGCAACTGGCGAGTTAGATCGTAAACTCCAAAGTTGGTTGGAGGGCCCTGCCCATAATGCTCCAAACGTTCTCCGTTGGGGAGAGATCCGGCGACTTTGCCGGCCAAGGTACTATTGTAACATTGGTGTCCGAAATTCATCAAAGTAATAATTAAAACAACCGGGTTTTCTAAGGAAAACGACGTTTCAGTGGTTCAAGACAATTCGAAGATCCATGAAGCAAGGAAAACAGTCGTGTAATTAATCTGTGTTTGTGTCATTTTGAATCGGTGCAAGGAGAAAAAAACTGTGAACTACCACTATGTTTATGGTGTGATTAATGCCAACGTTTTGTTGCTGTACGAAAGGAACCATTAGAAACTACTTCTCCTTATTTAGTGTAGTTTTCAATTATGATGGGTGGATCTCTACCAATACATCCACGCGTATCTCCATATCCTTATTGTTATAACCTAACTGATTAATGAATGCTTGATAAAATAAGTAATGCAAAAAAAATAAAACCGATGAAACTGTTTGACATTTGATAAAGGAATTTCATCCAGTAAGTACGATGTATTTTGCACTGTTGTGCCTAATATGATGCATTGATTAATTCGCAAAAACACTTTTACTCTCTCTGTTGTCATTAGCTTAGTCGGTACAATTTTTTTTTTCCTTTTTGTGAAATTGACGTGCACAGATACCAATTGGACATCGAACAAGAAAAAGGTTGTAGCTCTCTTTAAAAGAAAAAATCCCATAGAATAAAAACTGCTATACAGGAAATTCATGGCGTAGCTTGTCATATAAAAAATCTTGCCATATTAATCGTGTACTAGAGCAATCTGGTGATAAACTACATAGAGCTGAATGTGATACAATTGTGTGATAACACTGATATAAAATAGAACGCTGATACTGACAAAATTGTCAAACGCAATTCAATAGGTGAATTCAGGAAGAAATAAGGGAAGCCGGGAGGGTATAATAAGTAACAGAAGGCTAACACAAAAAACACTTCTGTCGAAATATAGCTGTAATACAATACCAAATTCTCCAGAAAAAGATATTCGTTGAGTTCGGCCTCATATATAAACACGTTATAATTAACTACAGAATTTTCAAATTACTTAGCTCCTACATTACTTATGTTGAATTACATTTCGTGAATGGAATTTCTGGAGTAGCAGTTATTAGAAATGCATGTTTTTGTTTCTACCTAAGACCTAAATTTATAACAGCGGCATTAACACGTATCTGGGTGTAACAAATTTTCACCATAGCTGGTCGACAGTGCATTTCAACTCATAAACATACAACCATCAAAAAAAGTTTTGCATCACTCCGGGTCCCAGAACTCCTGAAGATAGACGTTGACTGTGGGTATTGTATCACAGACACAGTCCCTTTGACTGTTCAGAGATGTCACGAAACCCGCCCAAAAATGTAAACAACCATGCATGAGCAGCGCCTATTAGACGGAAGGGGTCCGACAGCCGATCAGTTCCAGCCATTCCACCACGAAGGAGGTACACGGCTCCTGTTGTCTGTAGTTCAACCTTGCCTAGACGGTCAATACGGTTCGATCGCGTCCACATTATTACTTTGTGACACGAAGGGCAATCAAGGGAAGTGTCCAGGCGTCTCGCAGTGAACCAAAGCTGTTTTGTTCGGACATGGAGTAGAGACCGAGAGACAAGAACTGTCGATGACATGCCTTGTTCAGGCCGCGCAAGGGCTACTACTGCAGTGGATGACCGCTACCTACGGATTTTGGCTCGGAGGAATCCTGACAGCAACACCACCATGTGAACAATGCTTTTCGTGCAGCCACAGGACGTCGTATTACGACTCAAACTGTGCGCAACAGGCTGCATGATGCGCAGCTTCACTCCCGACGTCCATGGCGAGGTCCATCACCATGCAGTGCCGTACAGATGGGCCCAACAACATGCAAATGGACAGCTCAGGACTGGCATCACGTTCTCTTCATCGATGAACGTCGCATATGCCTTCAACCAGACAATCGTCGGAGACGTGTTTGGAGGCAACCCGGTCAGGCTGAACGCCTTAGACACACTGTCCAGCGAGTGCAGCAAGGAGCAGGTTCCCTGATTTTTTTTTTTTTTTTTGGTAGCATTATGTGGGGCCGACGTACGCCGCTGGTGGTCATGGAAAGCGCCATAACGGCTGTACAATACGTGAATGCTATCCTCCAACCGATAGTGTAGCCATATCGGCAGCATATTGGCGAGGCATTCGTCTTCATGGACGACAATTCACGCCCCCATCGTGCACAGCTTGTGAATGACTTCCTTCATGATAACGACATCGCTCGACTAGAGTGGCCAGCATGTTCTCTAGACATGAACCCTATCGAACATGCCTGGGATAGATTGAAAAGGGCTGTTTATGAACGACGAGACCCACCAACCACTATGAGGGATCTACGTCGAATCGCCGTTGAGGAGTGGGACAATCTGGACCAACAGTGCCTTGATGAACTTGTGGATAGTATTCCACGACGAATACAGGCATGCATCAATGCAAGAGGACGTGCTACTGGGTATTTGAGGTACCGGTGTGTACAGCAATCTGGACCACCACCTCTGAAGATCTCGCTGAATGGTAGTACAACTTGCAATGTGTGGTTTTAATGAACAATAAAATGGGCGGAAATGATGTTCATGTTGATCTCTATTCCAATTTTCTGCACAGGTTGCGGAACTCTCGGAACCGAGGTGATGCAAAACCTTTTTTGATGTGTGTACATTGCAGTTTTCCAGACACTTAATCAAGATCGACCACATCAGTATAGACATTACGCCATTTGCAGTGAGTTATTGGAATGTCCTATGACCACCTCTCTGATGATAATCCCCTACATGTTTTTCGTGTTATCCTGGCCTACACTATCAACACAATAAACTAAATAATACGTCGTATAAACAATGATTCAAGTTTTTATTGTTGTTGATGTAATCTTCAGTCTGAAGACTGGTCTGATGCAATTCTCCAAGGCAGTCTGTTCCGCCGAGGCCTCTTCATCTTTGCATAACTACTGCGACCAACATACATTTGAAGTTGCTTACTGCACTCAAGCCTTGCTCTCCCTTTACAATTTTTCATCAAATGCCATATGACAATTGTATCGTTTGATAGATATTTGTGTTGATATTAAGGGGAATGTCAATGACTGCAAAAGCTAACACAAATCTTAATTCCATTTTTATGTTGCATATTTAGTTGTATACACGGCCAGCAGCTGTCTCCCAGGGCGTAGAGGCGACTCCTGAAAGAAGGGCCGCTACAAGCAGTGGCCACTGGACGTACGGTATTGTCTAGTAAGGTGCCATCCACAGAGCATACAAATAAATAGAGTAACCTTAACGTACGATACACGGAGAGTGAAGTTTCAAGTCATTCGATTTGCCTTAAAAAATTGTTTTATGTAAATGAAGCAAAGCTACATCCTTCTCTGTAGTTAGTTTCTCAGTAAAACTTTTACTATTCGCGTAAAAAAATAAAAAACACTATTTTGGGATTGGCGCGTATGTTCCGTTATGCAGTCTTTCTCATCCGATTTTTAGGAAACTATTTGGTAAAAAAAAATAAAAGAAAAATTCACACTTTATAGCCACACATCACAGCATGATAAGGAACTTGTTTTCTTTGCGTTATGGACCATAGTTATTGTGAAGCTTCAAACAGCCAACAAATGGAAATCGTTTTTAACTGTGGAAGGTGAGTGATACCCCGTTCCATTCTCGAGAAAATGCTTGAGATACACTCCTGGAAATGGAAAAAAGAACACATTGACACCGGTGTGTCAGACCCGCCATACTTGCTCCGGACACTGCGAGAGGGCTGTACAAGCAATGATCACACGCACGGCACAGCGGACACACCAGGAACCGCGGTGTTGGCCGTCGAATGGCGCTAGCTGCGCAGCATTTGTGCACCGCCGCCGTCAGTGTCAGCCAGTTTGCCGTGGCATACGGAGCTCCATCGCAGTCTTTAACACTGGTAGCATGCCGCGACAGCGTGGACGTGAACCGTATGTGCAGTTGACGGACTTTGAGCGAGGGCGCATAGTGGGCATGCGGGAGGCCGGGTGGACGTACCGCCGAATTGCTCAAAACGTGGGGCGTGAGGTCTCCACAGTACATCGATGTTGTCGCCAGTGGTCGGGGGAAGGTGCACGTGCCCGTCGACCTGGGACCGGACCGCAGCGACGCACGGATGCACGCCAAGACCGTAGGATCCTACGCAGTGCCGTAGGGGACCGCAGCGCCACTTCCCAGCAAATTAGGGACACTGTTGCTCCTGGGGTATCGGCGAGGACCATTCGCAACCGTCTCCATGAAGCTGGGCTACGGTCCCGCACACCGTTAGGCCGTCTTCCGCTCACGCCCCAACATCGTGCAGCCCGCCTCCAGTGGTGTCGCGACAGGCGTGAATGGAGGGACGAATGGGGACGTGTCGTCTTCAGCGATGACAGTCGCTTCTCCCTTGGTGCCAATGATGGTCGTATGCATGTTTGGCGCCGTGCAGGTGAGCGCCACAATCAGGACTGCATACGACCGAGGCACACAGGGCCAACACCCGGCATCATGGTGTGGGGAGCGATCTCCTACACTGGCCGTACACCACTGGTGATCGTCGAGGGGACACTG
The DNA here is from genome assembly GCF_023898315.1 of Schistocerca nitens. Classification (NCBI taxonomy): domain Eukaryota; kingdom Metazoa; phylum Arthropoda; class Insecta; order Orthoptera; family Acrididae; genus Schistocerca; species Schistocerca nitens. The sequence goes on along the minus strand of NC_064616.1, from coordinate 619,437,541 downwards.
AATAGTGCACGGTACATCCAAACCGTCATCGAACCCATCATTCTACCATTCCTAGACCGGCAAGGGAACTTGCTGTTCCAACAGGACAATGCACGTCCGCATGTATCCCGTGCCACCCAACGTGCTCCAGAAGGTGTAAGTCAACTACCCTAGCCAGCAAGATCTCCGGATCTGTCCCCCATTGAGCATGTTTGGGACTGGATGAAGCGTCGTCTCACGCGGTCTGCACGTCCAGCACGAACGCTGGTCCAACTGAGGCGCCAGGTGGAAATGGCATGGCAAGCCGTTCCACAGGACTACATCCAGCATCTCTACGATCGTCTCCATGGGAGAATAGCAGCCTGCATTGCTGCGAAAGGTGGATATACACTGTACTAGTGCAGACATTGTGCATGCTCTGTTGCCTGTGTCTATGTGCCTGTGGTTCTGTCAGTGTGATCATGTGATGTATCTGACCCCAGGAATGTGTCAATAAAGTTTCCCCTTCCTGGGACAATGAATTCACGGTGTTCTTATTTCAATTTCCAGGAGTGTATATTGGAGATTGCGCTGGAAGAGGTTGGCACCTACGCGCCATACTAGCGGCTACTGCCGTCTGCTATACGGAATTTGGAGCTGCCTCGTGTTTCTCTTCTTTGTAAGTCACTGATACAAATGGAAGATGGAAATGAAAGAAAAACGTAATGAAATGAAAAGACACCGAGTGTCGTTAGCTGATGATGCTGACTGTATGTTTCTAGTGTTCTGTACCTCAATCGGCAAAAATGGAACCCTTACAGGATCACTTTGTTATCTGTCTGACTGTTAAAAAACCTTTCTCCTCAGGAACGGGTGGACGTATCAGTTTGACATTTATGTCACGTACTTGCCTTTGTAAAACATCGAAACCTCCCAGCCAATGCAATCAAAAGGTAGCGCCATTTATGTCACACATTTTGGTACTCGCAAACTCGATCATTAAAACCTAGAATCATGAAATTTGCCAAGAAGCATGCTTTCACGGTAGAAGTATTGAAAAAATCCGAAAATTGTTAATTTGTAATTATAAAATACGAAGAAGTGTTTTTTGTCATTTGTTGTCAGACTGTCTGTCAGTCCGTCTTTTAAAACCGCTCTTTCTCGCGAACGTATCAAGTTGAAATTTATGTCACATACTAAAGTCCCCTTGACGGTGTAAAAAATGTAAGCTTCAATGTCCATGCAATCAAAAGATATGCTGTTTATGTCACATATTTTGATATCTTGCAAGTATCGATAACGGCAACAATCAAATATCGTTGAAATTCTCGATTCCCAGGATGGATGAAGTATCTATATACCTAATTAAGTTTTCTACAGGATCCTCAGTGCACAAGTCCCACTCGTACTTTCCGGATTTTTGTCAGTGCATGCTACCTTATTTCAGGAAACAATCTTTCCTATGTTATACTATTTGCAGCGTTACCTATATTATTGAACTTATTCACTCATGTATGTACTTAACTTGAAAACTAACGAATCTAAAGCAAACCCAATAGATAGGCGAGATGAGGCAGCGAATAAACTGACACACAGAAAATAGTAGCGAGACTGCAGCTACTTGTGGGGGGGAGGTTTGCTGACATCCAGACGCCACTCCGCGCCAACTGCAAATTTCTGTCCTTCACAACATGGGAAAACAGCTCATTTGTTAACTAAAAACATTACCAACTAGGTTTTAACGTAAAAAATGTTTCATTAAAACTGCAATTACTATGGAGGTCAATCAGTTACATCAACACATGCAAAGGGGCGCCTTCAACTGCAACAGCAAACGGTCTCGAAGACAACCCAGAAACAGATGTAAGATTGACAATGTTCTCAAAATATTTGTAAAACCAGTGACGGCTACTGTGTAAGAGCACAATAGCACGTGAACACCCTAACTTTCGAAACCTTGCGGATTTATGGGTCATTTTTCTTTGAATGCTGTTAAACGTAACATAGATGTTGCAATCTGAAAGATACGGCACTTAAATCTACCACGCCTCTGCTCCTCTAGACTCCGTGAAACTTGGCATCAGGGTCGCGAGCACACATTCAGGAAACTTATCCTGTGGGTTTCTGAATGAGCTATAATACACTCCTGGAAATGGAAAAAAGAACACATTGACACCGGTGTGTCAGACCCACCATACTTGCTCCGGACACTGCGAGAGGGCTGTACAAGCAATGATCACACGCACGGCACAGCGGACACACCAGGAACCGCGGTGTTGGCCGTCGAATGGGGCTAGCTGCGCAGCATTTGTGCACCGCCGCCGTCAGTGTCAGCCAGTTTGCCGTGGCATACGGAGCTCCATCGCAGTCTTTAACACTGGCAGCATGCCGCGACAGCGTGGACGTGAACCGTATGTGCAGTTGACGGACTTTGAGCGAGGGCGTATAGTGGGCATGCGGGAGGCCGGGTGGACGTACCGCCGAATTGCTCAACACGTGGGGCGTGAGGTCTCCACAGTACATCGATGTTGTCGCCAGTGGTCGGCGGAAGGTGCACGTGCCCGTCGACCTGGGACCGGACCGCAGCGACGCACGGATGCACGCCAAGACCGTAGGATCCTACGCAGTGCCGTAGGGGACCGCAGCGCCACTTCCCAGCAAATTAGGGACACTGTTGCTCCTGGGGTATCGGCGAGGACCATTCGCAACCGTCTCCATGAAGCTGGGCTACGGTCCCGCACACCGTTAGGCCGTCTTCCGCTCACGCCCCAACATCGTGCAGCCCGCCTCCAGTGGTGTCGCGACAGGCGTGAATGGAGGGACGAATGGAGACGTGTCGTCTTCAGCGATGAGAGTCGCTTCTGCCTTGGTGCCAATGATGGTCGTATGCGTGTTTGGCGCCGTGCAGGTGAGCGCCACAATCAGGACTGCATACGACCGAGGCACATAGGGCCAACACCCGGCATCATGGTGTGGGGAGCGATCTCCTACACTGGCCGTACACCACTGGTGATCGTCGAGGGGACACTGAATAGTGCACGGTACATCCAAACCGTCATCGAACCCATCGTTCTACCATTCCTAGACCGGCAAGGGAACTTGCTGTTCCAACAGGACAATGCACGTCCGCATGTACCCCGTGCCACCCAACGTGCTCTAGAAGGTGTAAGTCAACTACCCTGGCCAGCAAGATCTCCGGATCTGTCCCCCATTGAGCATGTTTGGGACTGGATGAAGCGTCGTCTCACGCGGTCTGCACGCCCAGCACGAACGCTGGTCCAACTGAGGCGCCAGGTGGAAATGGCATGGCAAGCCGTTCCACAGGACTACATCCAGCATCTCTACGACCGTCTCCATGGGAGAATAGCAGCCTGCATTGCTGCGAAAGGTGGATATACACTGTACTAGTGCCGACATTGTGCATGCTCTGTTGCCTGTGTCTATGTGCCTGTGGTTCTGTCAGTGTGATCATGTGATGTATCTGACCCCAGGAGTGTGTCAATAAAGTTTCCCCTTCCTGGGACAATGAATTCACGGTGTTCTTATTTCAATTTCCAGGAGTGTATATTAAGTTATGAATTTTATCATACAGTAATCAATTTGACGCTCTGAGAATCAGAAGGTCCAAAAAGCACATCACTGTCAATTGTGAGATTGTAGCGTTTATTCATGCTTCTGAAATTTGTTGATCTTGTGGTGAATCAGGTTTATCTGTGATGTAGGCCCACGGAAATTCACGAAAAGCTGTGTCACTAGCTTTTATGATATTCACTTAAATGTGGGATCGAAGGCAATGTGCTTTAGGCCCTAATGGGTCTCAGCGTCTCATTTGTATTCTATTCAAGTGGCCATGTTGGTAGACATTACTATTGAGCTTTATCATTTCCACAAACGGCACTTTGTGTTTGGAGTTGGTTGTTTACTGTGCGGGAATAGGCTGTCGTGTGCAGTGTAAACATGAACTATGTTGAATCTATTTTAAATGCTAACAGGAAAGTAAAGCTGTGTGGACGGGCCGTGAGTCAAGCTTGGTTAGCTCTGTCGATAGAGCAGTTCTCCGCGAAAGGCAAAAGTCCCGAGTTGGAGTCTCGGTCCAGCACACATCTTCAATCTGCTAGGAAGTTTCGTATCAGCACACACTCCACTGTAGAGTGAAAATCTCATTCTGGGAACAGAAAAGTAAATTACCAGCAAAAGTTAGCCGCAAAGGAACTACGGCCTCCGACAACAGACTGATTTAGAGAGTGACGAAATGAACTAAGCGTGACTCCAAGCGAACATTTAACAAGCAAGTGTACCGTTAGCACAATTTGTTGTGTGGGTGCAGAGTAATAATATCTGATTTTCACCCCGGAAGTAAATTCCTGAACTAATACACCTGTTAGGGACCTTGTATATTTGTCCGAAAAACTGGAAAAGCACGAAAACTACCACTTACACAAAAATGCGAAATGGAGAGTTGCGAAACCTTACACATTATTTCGTTATTGCGCTAAACTGTACCTAATTATGTACAAAACAACAAAATTCCCCAAAAACATTTCTTTCTTTTGTCAGATAAGTTATGCATCTTATAATTATAATTATAATAATAATAATTATTATTATTATTGCTTTTGTTGTTATTATTGTCAGTGGCTGTAGTTATATAAACTTATTGATAAGCCTAACTGTTATACAGTAGATGCTATTAATTTCACACTTTCAAATGCAGTTGATTCTAAAAAGTTGTGTACAACCAGAATGTATACTCATGAGCTGCCACTGCGTAAAAATATCCTTGTAATTCTTTCAGGCCACCTATGAATTCTTCAAACCTAGCGTTTTCTTCAACGCCAGTGAGCTTAGGGAGTGTCTTTGTCGGAATATGTCCCGTCTACAACACGATTTTCTTTTTGAATGCATCCCCATCAAATCACAAACAAGTTACAGCGCACTGTGGGCAGTGTGCAGTCAAGTCCACTTAATATGCGAATTCTGCAGTCCATTCCGGATGTTCTAAAATGGTTCAAATGGCTCTAAGCACTATGGGACTTAACATCTGAGGTCATCAGTCCCCTAGACTTAGAACTACTTAAACCTAACTAACCTAAGGACATCACAAACATCCATGCCCGAGGCAGGATTCGAACCTGCGACCGTAGCAGCAGCGCTGTTCCAGACTGAAGCGCCCAGAACCGCTTGGCCCCCGCTGTCTGCCCTGATGTTCTACCTTCCGCTGTTGCACTCCTTCATAAAGTCAACAATAGTGAGTTTTACATTGAAAAGTCGTTCCAGGCATGCCTCCTAACTTAACCAACGTTCTTTGCAGTAATGTATGAAGTCTCCACACTCTTCGTTCAGATCCACTGGAAACAGTTCCAACTGAGAATGGAATTGTGCGTGAGACTTCAGAAATTTTACTATTCGTACCACCAATTTCTTCAAGTGCTCCAGGTCTGCAAAATTAGCGCAAAGTGCTTTTTGATGTACAAAACAATGAATCCCGTCTGTCGATCGTTGTAATTCTTTGCTCTTTCATTGTCAGCTAAATCTTTAAATTCTTTCTGCATGATATTGTAATTTCGTTTCATAGCAAATATGCAGTACCTGTCGCTTATGCGAATTCAGAATTTTCGTCCCTCTCTTCTGTCATCCCCAATCAGTTTAAAGGATTGCGACGACAGATCTCTAGGACTGACTCTTCATATCATGACTCTTCATATCATGAACAAATAGCGCAGGTTAAACAGCGCTGACAGAACGATTCTGCCGAACTCAGAGAGAGTTGTGCCGACCGAACCCTGCCTCACCGGTGTACTAAATGAAATGTTGCGCTGTACCAAACACTTCCGAGGACCGAACAAAGCCGTGTGGTAGGCCAGGCCTTGGACCGCCGCGGCCCGTACAAGCTGCACGCTGTGGCCGGCCCTGGGCAACACGATTCAATTTCTTGTCTTGTAGTCGAGAGCTCATCCATGACCGAGCAGATTTAGACATTTGCATATGGACTCGTGTTTCCTGGTACGGTAGGAGCAACCACGCACGTCCAACTGCGATTATGCAATTTAAAGAATGGTTTGTCGAAATGAGGGTCACTTACATCCTGCCTAATCCTTGTCGATCTTCTCAACCTTACTTAGTATTCAGTTAAATCATTCCAATATCGAGTATTTGTCACCCCTTTGTATTTCTCTTGTGTCCTTGATACTCATATTAATCTATAGTTTTTCTTTCTTTATGGTGTGCTTGCGAACCTTAAAAAGATCTGGGGTTAATTTAGACCAAGACTTTCGATTCAGTTGGTAGTTAACACCCTCCAATTATTAATGCTTAATGATTTTGTGAGAACCGATAGCCGGGACTAAACTACGAGAGATCAATTTTTTTCTCATTAAACGATCCGTTGCGCGGCCGTTTCATTTCCATAGTTGAGTTCGTGGGGAACTATCTGTCTTTCTCTGAGTCCAAATGGAACAGATTATTAAAACGAACAAAGATTGGTTAGCTGGAGTGTGTGTCTCCCAAGTTAACGATTCCTTGATGCCTCAGTATGTGTACTGTCAACCTCTTTTAGTCAAGGAGTCCCATAAATTTCTCTTTTTCCATTTCTGTTCAGCAACTCCTCATTAGTAATCTAATCAACCCACCTAATCTTCAGTATTGTCCTGTAACACAGCATTTGAAAAGCTTCAGTTCTCTTTTTGTCTTAACTGTTTGTCTCCCATGTTTCATTTCTGTATAAGGGTCCACTACGGACAAATATTTTCAAAAAACTTACTAATATTTAAATGTATATTCAGCGTCAAGAAATTTCTATTATTCACAAATTATTCATTAATTATACATTTCATATCATTTCTTCCTCGGTCATCGTTATTTATCTTACTGCCAAAATAACAAAACTCTTTTACTATTGTTAGAGTCTCATTTCCTAGTTTAATTTCCTCTGCATCGCCTGCTTAATTCCGCTACTTCTAGTGTAGAGGGATAATGAGGAAGGAGAGGTATATACAGATTTTCCGAAGTCTTTATTAGCAATTTCTCCAACGTGGTAGGTGCGGAAGGCGATGACATCACGATCGACGAAACTCTCCAGGCCACCAACTGCGGGAACACCAGATCCACCTCTGACGATAGCTACAGTTAGCCATCCATTGCCGTGAGTAAATGTATCGTTCACGTCAATACTAAAATTTAGTCTGCAACCGCGAAACATACAGGGTCCTTCGAGGAGTTCACTAGCGGAAATGTTCATTAGTAATCTAATCAACCCACCTAATCTTCAGTATTGTCCTGTAACACAGCATTTGAAAAGCTTCAGTTCTCTTTTTGTCTTAACTGTTTGTCTCCCATGTTTCATTTCTGTATAAGGGTCCACTACGGACAAATATTTTCAAAAAACTTACTAATATTTAAATGTATATTCAGCGTCAAGAAATTTCTATTATTCACAAATTATTCATTAATTATACATTTCATATCATTTCTTCCTCGGTCATCGTTATTTATCTTACTGCCAAAATAACAAAACTCTTTTACTATTGTTAGAGTCTCATTTCCTAGTTTAATTTCCTCTGCATCGCCTGCTTAATTCCGCTACATTCCATTATTCTTGTTTTTCTTTTGATGGTATTCATGTTATAACCGCGTTTCAAGATAAAACCCATCCACTTCAGCTGCTCTTCCAAATCCTTTACCGCCTCTGACACAACTGAAATGTCATTGGCAAATCTGGAAGTCTTAATTTCTTCTCTCTTAAGTTTAATTCCTTTTCCCAGTTACTCTTTGGTTTACTTCATTGCCTGCTCAGTGTACAGGTCGAATAACATTGGGGACATTCTACAAACCTATTACATGCCCCTCACAACTAGTGTTTCTCTTTCATGTCCTTCGACTCATGTAACTACCGTCTGATTCCTGTATAAACTGTAGATAATCCTTTATCCCTGATAGCTCCAGAATTTCAAAGAATGCATTCCAATCAACTTCGTCAAAAGCATTATTTAAATCTACAAATACTACAAATAAAGAGGTTTACCTTCCTTCAGTCTCTCTTATAAAATAAGATTATGACTTAGTATTGCCTCGTGTGTTCCTACATTTCTTAAGAAGCCAAAGTCAGCTTTTACCATTTTTTCCACTCTTCTGTAAATAATGTGTGTCAGTATTTTGCAATTCTGGCTTATTAAACCGATGGTTTATAATATCCACACTTGTCAGCACCTGCCTTTTATGGAACTGGGATTTTACATTCTTCTTGAAGTCTTAAGGTATTCTGTCTGTCTCAGACATCTTGTAAACGAGGTGAAATAGCTTTGTGATGATATGAACTCCCAAGGATCTCAATGATTCTGAGTGAATGTCGTTTACTTTAGCTGTCTTGTTCCGGCTTAGTGTCTCAATACCCTTTCAAACTCTTGTCGAAGTATCATTTCTCCCATCTCATAGTCACATACTTTCTCTTCCATTCCTAAAACGTTGTCTTCGTTTCCCTAGTACAAGCATTCAACATATTCTTTCCACTTTTCTGCCTTTCTTTTTTGCTTGGATCTGGCTTACAATCTGAGCTCTTGACATTCATAATGCTGCTTCTCTTATATTCAAAGGAAGATTTAATTTTTCTAAAGGCGGAATCTGTCTTGCCCATAGTTCTTGCTTCTACAGACCGTATTTCTCCTTTAGCCATTCCAACATTTCATTTTGCACTTTCTGTCAGTTTCGCTTTTTCGAGGTCTGTTTTCCCTTTTGCCTTCTTCATTTCTATATGTTCTCATTTCATCAATTTCTTGGGTCATCCTAAGAGTTCTTCTGGGACTTCTATTTTCTGTGTATTCGAGCCTCTTCTGTATTTACTGTTTCATCTCTCACAGCTATTCATTCGCCTTCTATCGTATTCCCTTCTCCCAACAACCTCTTGTTCTTTTAACTTATCTAGGTCCGATCTCATTAATTTCCTAACTTTTACAGTTTTTTTCTCTTTTAATCGGCAGTTCATAACCAATTAATTGTTGGTAGAATCACAATCTGCCTCTGAATTTTTTTGCAATTTAAAATCCGGTTTGGAAACCTCTGCCTCACCATTGTATAATCAGTCTAAAACCTTCCAGTATTTCCAGGCCTCTTCCATGTACGCAGTCTATATTCACGCATCTTAAACCAAATACACTACTGGCCATTAAAATTGCTACACCAAGAAGAAATGCAGATGATATACGGGTATTCATTGGACAAATATATTATACTAGAACTGACATGTGATTACATTTTCACGCAATTTGGGTGCATAGATCCTGAGAAATTAGTACTCAGAACAAAATCAGTACCCAGAACAACCACCTCTGGCCGTAATAACGGCCTTGATACGCCTGGGCAATGAGTCAAACAGCTTGGATGGCGTGTACAGGTATAGCTGCCAATGCAGCTTCAACACGATACCACAGTTCATCAAGAGTAGTGACTGGCGTATTGTGACGAGCCAGTTGCTCGGCCACCATTGAACAGACGTTTTCAATTGGTGAGAGATCTGGAGAATGTGCTGGCCAGGGCAGCAGTCGAACATTTTCTGTATCCAGAAAGGCCCGTACAGGACCTGCAACATGCTGTCGTGCATTATCCTGGATTCTTCCGAAAAAATGACGTTTTGCCATTCGTGCACCCAGATTCGTCGTTGAGTACATGATCGTCTGTCTGTGATGCAGCGTCAAGGGTAACCGCAGCCATGGTCTCCGAGCTGATAGTCCATGCTGCTGCAAACGTCGCCGAACTGTTCGTGCAGATGGTTGTTCTCTTGCAAACGTCCCCATCTGTTGACTCAGGGATAGAGACGTGGCCGCATGATCCGTTACAGCCATGCGGATAAGATGCCTGCAGCTCGACTGCTAGTGATACGAGGCCGTTGGGATCCAGCACGGCGTTCCGTATTACCCTCTTGAACCCACCGATTCAATATTCTGCAAACAGTCATTGGATCTCGGCCAACGCGAGCAGCAATGTCGCGATACGATAAACCGCAATCGCGATAGGTTACAATCCGACCTTTATCAAAGTCGGAAACGAGGCATCACAAGAACGTTTCACCAGGCAACGCCGGTCAACTGCTGTTTGTGTATGAGAAATCGGTTGTAAACTTTCCCCATGCCAGCAGGTTGTAGGTGTCGCCACCGGCGCCAACCTTATGTGAATGCTCTGAGAAGCTAATCATTTGCATATCACAGCATCTTCATCCTGTCGCTTAAATTTCGCGTCTGTAGCACGTCATCTTCGTGGTGTAGCAATTTTAATGGCCAGTAGTGTAGTAGAAATTTTTAAATTGTGCTCTGTGCAAAATTGTACCAGGCGTTCCCCTTTTCATTCCTTTCCCCCATTCCACGTTCTACTGCTATTTTCCTTTCTCTTCCTTTTCCTACTCTCGAATTATACTGCTTCATCACAATTAAATTTTTGTTTCCCTCAAATATATGAATAATTTCTTTTATGTCAACATTGATTCTTCAAATATTTTCAGCAGCTGTGTAGCTAGTACGCATATGAGCTTTTATTACTGTGGTGGAGTTGGTTTTGTATGTGTCGTTCCTATGATAACTCTGTTACTAAGCTGTTGATAGCTGCTTATTTGCATTCCTACTTTATTGTTCATTATTATACCTACTGCTGCAGTATCCCTATCTACCACCGAACTTCACTAATTCCTGCTACATTAAATTGCAGCCTATCCAGATCTCTTTTTAAATTCTCTAACCTACCTGCCTGATTAAGGGATCTAACATTCTACGCCTCGACATGTAGAACGCCAGTTAAGTTTTTACTAATGATAACATCCTCCTGAGAATTGCCGTCGGGAGATCCGAATGGGGGACCATAGTACCTCCGGTATATTTTGCTGAAGCGTTGCGTGCCATCTGTAACATGTAACGGGTGTAGTTTCTGTGGTGTCACCGCCAGACACCACACTTGCTAGGTGGTAGCCTTTAAGTCGGCCGCGGCCCGTTAGTATACGTCGGACCCGCGTGTCGCCACTATCAGTGATTGCAGACCGAACGCTGCCACACGGCAGGTCTAGAGAGACTCCCTAGCTCTCGCCCCAGTTGGACAGTCGACTTTGCTAGCGATGGTTCACTGTCTACATACGCTCTCATTTGCAGAGACGACAGTTTAGCATAGCCTTCAGCTACGTCATTTGCCACGACCTAGCAAGGCACATCTTCAGTTACTATATGTCTTCTGAACAGATAATATTGCGAATCATGTATCGTCAAGAGCGACGTTCATCATTAATGGATTAAAGTTAAGTATCAAACTAATTACGTCCGCTTTCTGAATTCTAATTCCTTGTCATGTTCCAGACCTGACGTCAGTATAGTTCTTCCCTCCTCGCGCCAGCCTGCGTGAGCTAAAACGCGTGCATTTCGGTCTCCATTCGTAACACGGTGTTGGCTCTTCTGCCAACACAACAATTTCCCCTGTCCTTCAGCTGTTTGCAGTACGAAAATAGCAGCGCCATGTTGGCTACTGTTACAAGGCTAAACCAGTCAATCACCCAGACTGTTGTGTTACCCATGTGACTACTAAAAAGGCTTCTGCCCTTCTTCAGGAACCACATCTTACTCTAGTCTCTCCACAGACATTCCTCCAATCTGGTTCCATTTGCGGTATACATACGTGTTTCGTTGATTATGCGGGCCAACGCACTGCGACAGGGACCAATGTTTTTGGAGAGCCACCCTTACCGAATCTCAGTCAGTGCTCCATGTCAAATGAGCCCATCATCAACAGGATATTGAAACCTAATCTTCCTTTTTCCCTCTGCTCGAGACCAGAGAACAATGAGTTGCTACTTGGTTTCACCCTTCCTTTAATTTTTTTATGCCATTAGGAACTACACACATATATCACTGCACTTGAAACGCAGAATCCTGAGGGGATGAGAAGGACTCACGAGCACGTGTTGGCAGGGACAGCAGCTGCGCCTGCAGGGGCGTGCGAGCGTTGTGTGGTGGTGGCATCGCTGGCCGGCGTGATGACGGTGCAGGCCGCTTTCGGGGCTGCGCTGGTGGCACGCCTCGCGGTCAAAACGCCCGTACTGCCCTTCTCGGGGCTCCAGGGCTTCCTCACCGACCGCACCTACCAGCTGGCCGTCGTCGCCGATTCGGCAGAGCTCACCAACTTCGAGGTAACGAGGCAGTCTTACTGCTGCTCTCAGTACATATATGCTGTAACTGGGTTTTCTCTTTTGATGCTAGTCAATTACAGGATGAGCAGTACTCCAAAGGGCATTTGATTCTAAAGCATTATGTCAGGGTGAAAAACACTAAATAAATTACTTTTTCTCTCTTAACAACGTGTGGGCAGGATGGTTTCTTACTTGGCTCGGGTATGAGGTAGAATGAAACAGCATTTTTACATCAGATAACTTTTATTGAAAGATTTGTACAATGGTTTCCTTACTGGATTGTTCTGGCTGGGAGAGCGGCAGCTGTGTCGTTTGCGAAACCTCGCTGCGTGAGCGGCGGCGTCTTATTACGCCTGGCGGTGTATATCTCGTGTCGCTGTTTCGCCCAGTTGACTGGAGACGCGCATCGCGAGGTGGCCCGTTTAATTATTGAGAACGAAGTCGTGAATCGGATGGTGATACCTTGGATGTGGCGTCCCAGTGTTTCTCTTCTCTATGCGGCCGCGTGTGTTGTGTGTCGGCCAGCTGAGCGGTGCGGTGGGGGAAGGCCAGTGTCCCGGACTCGAACAACGGACTCCAGCTTGCCAGTCTTCGGCTGTCAGATCTTCATCACCAGCTCACAGGTGACTGCTGATGTGAGGCCGTCTCCTTCCCGTCCTCACGAGTCACCCGGGTACGTAAAAATCAGTCTTCAAATAACTTCTGACTTCTGTCTTCTGGCGGCGAGGCTGCTGCTTGCTATTCCATTACAGCGGCGGACTTGGTGCTTCTGTGTACGATGTAGTCTCTTCCTGCATGACGGTCTTCAGCTCCGAAACTGAACTGAAAACTACTGTCAGGCCCACTGCGTCACGCGTATTTAATTACTTCAGTTCACTGGAGGTGAACGACTTCACGGCCATTGCCTCTTCTGTCACGTTGAAAAGCTTCTCGAAGAATCTTCTTAACGTCGGTCATTGGCTCTTGGAATGTAGGCAAGGGCCTTTGATCACATGTGACAATTGAGAAACACGTGAGCCGGTCGGGCGATGCCCTGACGGCTGAATCGACAGCTTCCGCTTATGTGGGGAGGGCGATGGCTTCTCCTGAACGTGCTGACTTGCAAGCGCCGGCCATTCCACTGCTGCTCTGTCCGCTGTTTGCCAGTGTGTACTTTTCTAAACTAAACTAAGTTTTTCATTTATTTTCTAATTTCTACTTCACTTCACATTGATTTCACTAATTTATTTACCTATCTTAAGAACCACTCAACAATGCTTATCTCGGCGGGACAACGTAGGTATACGCTATTCAGTCTTGGACAGCCATTGTGAGTTAATTGCCACTTCATGGCAAGAAAGATTGCCGCCATAGGAAATTTCCCACCGAATTGGCATGCACTAAAGTGACGCTATTCTGACATTCAGCTAGTGTTGTGGTAAACAAAACACTGATGATGTGCCTCATAGTGGTCGCACACAGTCAACAACATCAGCTGATGAACACAGCCCACAAATTGTGACTCTTAGATACCTCAGGAGGTACAAATGACAACAGTTATAGGCGAATATCGAGGTCATTTATATACACTGAACTACACAATTAAAGGGTCACATTTCCGAAATCCCATAACTTCCAGTTGCGATGTAGAAGTTTCAATTTGGCTCAAAGTCGCCTACAAGCTTCCTCCGTGATGGTGCGAAAGCGTGGCGCCCTCTGACGTCACTGCTGCACTCGGCAGTGCTTCAAATAGCAAGGTGTCGGCGCATGCGAAAAACAAGGACAGAGCTCAGGAGTTCATGTGAGTTTTAAGGCGTGTTAATAATGGCACGAAATTTCACTGCAATCCTGCTCAACACCACCGTGCACATGTCACACGACGGATGTTCGTTGCACACACCACAATGTAGCAAGGCTCTACATGAATCGACCATGCTAATGACAAGTCGTCTGTGTCATTGGATGCATTAGTGGCTAGATGTAAGGGCTGACACGTTCCTGTCAGATACAACAGTTGCACGGCGTAGGAATAGTTTTCCCATTCGATGAGGCGAAACCAATTAAAAAGTGACGCACCATTGGGGGAATTATCAGAATGGGACGGAATTCGGTAGATGTGATGTACACTCGACAGCAAAAAAAGTGGGTCACCCTTAATTCCAACGTGTAGGCTGCACCTGAATGTATGCAACCAACATAGCATATCTGTGTTGCACATAGTCGCAACCCTCCACAGTACAGTCGTTTTAAGATACACAATGGGTACCTCTAAAGACTACTAGAGAACACCAGTCTTTATGACAGTCCGTCCAGATGTAAAGTAAAACAACGATACTACAGAAGAGATCAGACAGTCCTTAACGTTTGTAAACTAAACTTAATTACAATAAGTGACATTTCAAATGTTATGGGACAACTAGTTTTGTCACATAAATCGTTCAGTAATCCTTAGGCACAATTAAATATTTGAGGCAGTATATGGATTAATAAAGTTGTATGGCAATCGGAAACAAGTTCTTTGCTGTCTAAAAGGTTTACCCAACACATGCTGAACGTCGTTCAACGTTCAATGGGGAGTGGTTTCGCATCAACTTTATGTAATGCTAAGCAGTTAAAAGAAAACGTTATTAACGGCGGCAACCACTCTACGGAAATCCCAACATTAACAGCGAATCACAAGTAATATCATTGTTCACATTACTCATCAACAGTTACTTGTACACGAAGTTGTACTTTAAATGACATGACCAACGTCTTCGTTCTGGATCCGGATGCAAACGCAGAACGTAAAGCCATTGTTAACCAAGCAAAGCTTTGTGCCTTATCGAGACTCGATCACTAGGCAGAAAGAGACGTCAAATATTGACGTTTGCACCAGTATCAGTTATCAATTCTCAACTTGAACGTAAATGACGATAATGTTTGTACGAAAGCAGGAACCCTAACATGACAATTACCTTCTTGATAATTAACCTCGAAAGACGTTGTATAGTGTTGCAGAGTCAAGGAATAAAGGATGCACATGTTTAAAATTGAAATGCCATCATGTAATGCTGGGGACAAGGATGCGAACTCAGCACCTAATCGGATTGTTGAATAAGTACGTAAAATCAGAATGTAGATATCACAATTTGTTACCAGTAGTGGGGTTGGAACCTTAAATGACGACTGAAGTTGTATTGCCTGACCAGGATTCGAACCCAGCGCCTACCGCCGTCGTTGTCTAACCAGGAACAGACGAGAAATGTCCAATGTTGGTTCACCATCAGCGAGATGTGCACACGTTTAACTAGAAATAAGGTGACGAAAACGTCTATGCTGACTGAGATTCGAACGCCGCACACATGGTTATGAAGACACGTTAATAATCAACTTCATATTCAGTAGTAGCTAGGAGTAGCATGTTTAGTTGCAAACCTTAAGGCCTTACTCATCCCTAGTAACGGGTTGCCTAATATCTGCGATATCATGATGTTAATTTACAAGTGGATTGACTGCCGTTCAAATGGTTCAAATGGCTCTGAGCACTATGGGACTTAACATCTTTGGTCATCAGTCCCCTAGAACTTAGAACTACTTAAACCTAACTAACCTAAGGACATCACACACATCCATGCCTGAGGCAGGATTCGAACCTGCGACCGTAGCAGTCGCGCGGTTCCGGACTGCGCGCCTAGAACCGCGAGACCACCGCGGCCGGCTTGACTGCCGTAAAGAGCAATGTTCTCTAGTGGTCGTGTATCATTGAGATGTAAATGAAGTGCCTCAGCAGAAAGTAATTTCCGTCGTGCAGCATGTATTGTTTCAGAGACACTGAGAACATGTTATAAGTGCACAAAACGTGTATTATATACTAAGTATACAGGGTGAGTCACCTAACATTACCGCTGGATATATTTCGTAAACCACATCAAATACTGACGAATCGATTCCACAGACCGAACGTGAGGAGAGGGACTAGTGTAATTGGTTAATACAAACCATAAAAAAATGCACGGAAGTATGTTTTTTAACAAATACCTACGTTTTTTAAATGGAACCCCGTTAGTTTTGTTAGCCCATCTGAACATATAAACAAATACGTAATCAGTGCCGTTTGTTGCATTGTAAAATGTTAATTACATCCGGAGATATTGTAACCTAAAGTTGACGCTTGAGTACCACTCCTCCGCTGTTCGATCGTGTGTATCGGAGAGCACCGAATTACGTAGGGATCCAAAGGGAACGGTGATGGACTTTAGGTACAGAAGAGATTGGAACAGCACATTACGTCCACATGCTAACACCTTTTTATTGGTCATTTTCACTGACGCACATGTACATTACCATGAGGGGTGAGGTACACGTACACACGTGGTTTCCGTTTTCAATTACGGAGTGGAATAGAGTGTGTCCCGACATGTCAGGCCAATAGATGTTCAATGTGGTGGCCATCATTTGCTGCAAACAATTGCAATCTCTGGCGTAATGAATGTTGTACACGCCGCAGTACATCTGGTGTAATGTCGCCGCAGGCTGCCACAATACCTTGTTTCATATCCTCTGTGGTTGTAGCCACATCACGGTACACATTCTCCTTTAACGTACGCCACAGAAAGAAGTCCAGAGGTGTAAGATCAGGAGAACGGGCTGGCCAATTTATGCGTCTTCCACGTCATGGTAATGTTCATGTGCGTCAGTGAAAAAGACCAATAAAAAGGTGTTAGCATGTGGACGTAATGTGCTGTTCCAATCTCTTCTGTACCTAAGGTCCATCACCGTTCCCTTTGGATCCCTACGTAATTCGGTGCTCTCCGATACACACGATCGAACAGCGGAGGAGTGGTACTCAAGCGTCAACTTAAGGTTACAATATCTCCGGATGTAATTAACATTTTACAATGCAACAAACGACACTGATTACGTATTTGTTTATATGTTCAGATGGGCTAACAAAACTAACGGGGTTCCATTTAAAAAAACGTAGGTTTGTGTTAAAAAACATTCTTCCGTGCATTTTTTTATGGTTTGTATTAAACAATTACACTAGTCCCTCTCCTCACGTTCGGTCTGTGGAATCGGTTCGTCAGTATTTGATGTGGTTTACGAAATATATCCAGCGGTAACGTTAGGTGACTCACCCTGTATACTATTATTTGGAGAAGCTGCCGCCAAACCTGTTTACTTTTACATTCCGCTCAGTTGTCGTGGTTGAATACAGATTTTCTTAAGGCTACACCTAATGCACAGCGCTTACAACAAAGTATAGTTTCCTGCGTCATCTATTGTTAGCTAGGTGAAATATTTTGTAGTAGCTATGTTTAAAATGAATGTATTTTTGAAAGTATTTTTCGTCAAATATTTGAATGAATCGTCACCTGTAGGTGTGCCTGCACATGTTATAGCATAATAGCTGTAGCTGCGTTAGTTTGTACTACGGACTTGGGTAGATTAGGTGTAACTTTTGATCCTTCAAGGGATGATCGTGGCCCTGCGGCCCGGGTCTGTACTAGCTGCGGCTCGCGAGCAACGGGCCAGCCAGGCTGGCCGAGGCGAGACGTAAGTGAGCGAGCTGGCGGTGGCGTTGGTGGGCCAACAGCCCGGGACAAGCCAGCACGGCTGCGCCGCATGCCTCTGCCTCTGCCGCTCCGTTTGACGTAAATATATTTACCTCCTCTCCTGGAATCAGTATAAGAGCGGCAAGCAGAAATACACATCAGGCTGTCTGCCGTAATGGCTCACTGGGAGAGGTCTATTCGAGGTAGAGTCAAATAATGGTTCAAATGGCTCTGAGCACTATGGGACTTATCATCTGAGGTTATCAGTCCCTAGAACTTAGAACTACTTAAACCTAACTAACCTAAGGACATCACACACATCCATGCCCGAGGCAGGATTTGAACCTGTGACCGTAGCGGTCGCGCGGTTCCAGACTGAAGCGCCTAGAACCGCTCGGCCACTCCGGCCGGCCGAGGTAGAGTCGTCGCTCTCATTGAGGAAGGAGGATGTTCCATCAGAGAAGCTGGCAGGCGGTATGGCGTACCACATACCACTGCAACGAGATGGTGGAGGATCTGCCTTGAAAGAGACACCACCAACAGGGCTCCTGGCTCAGGCAGGAAGAGAGTGGTCTCACAGCAGGAAGACAAGGACCTAGTGTCTAGGAGCAGAGAAAATCCCTTTCTGAACGCGAAGCAGTTGCGGCGGGAGACCAACTTCCCCGGCTCCAGTGACACGGTTCGCCGAAGGCTGAGGGACGCTGGACTGCATGCACGACGATCCGCCGTGTATCAAGAGCTCAGCGAAGACAACGTTTTATACCGGCTAGCATTTGCGGAGCTCCATCTGAGGGCGTCGTGGGACAACGTCATTTTCACTGATGAGAAGGTGTTTTCCACCAACAACGACGGTCCACGAATCGTTTACAGGCCGCAAGGGACTCGCCATCGACGCGAATATGTAACCACGACGAGAAGAAGTGGCCGGCTATCTGTTACCTGCTGGGGTTGGAATTCTGCGAGAGGGGCGGGAATTCTTCACAGGCTAGAAGGAACTCTGGACAGTGCGCAGTATGCCCACATATTGGAAAATGTGATGCTTCCGTCAGTGCGAATGCTGTACGCAGAAGGGGATGTCACATTGGAAGAGGACCATTCTCCCATTCACAAGTCTGCATTTGTTCAGCAGCGGCTCTCCACGATTGGCGTCAACGTCATGGACTGGCCGCCACGGGCGGCTGATATGAACTCCATGGAAAACATGTGGGCTGAGGTCGCCAGAACATTAACAGAGAACTGGCCACGAAACCAACCAACTACTGCGGACGCACTTTGGGACTGCGTCCTGGAAGCCTGGGAGGAAGTTGCTTCTTCAGGCTGTTACGTCCGACGGCTTATACATTCTATGCCAAGACGCATGATAGAAGTACAAAATAATGAAGGATTCTGGATAAAATATTAGAGTTCTTAAAATGTTTTGTTATGTCTTCTTTTTCGTCATTTTTCCTCATTGGGAGCTAGTGGAATATCGCGTGGCAACAGAAAAGATACAATATGGGTTAGCTTTCCTCTGAGTTGCCCTTTTAATTCAAGTGGGTTTCTTTTGAATATACAGTTTGTTAAGTATTCTATTTTGATTTCATTTATACCATGCCTACATACTTACAAACTAATCAGCGTAGATGGACTCTGTCACAGTAGTTTTTGTTATTTCAAATACGTCTCTCTCTTCCCCTCCATCCATGAATACACCCTCCGTCCTCCACACAATACGCCAACGATTTCATATTACGTTTACTCGTCGCGCGGGATTAGCCGAGCGGTCTAAAGGCGCTGCAGTCATGGACTGTGAGGCTGGTCCCGGCGGAGGTTCGAGACCTCCCTCGGGCATGGGTGTGTATGTTTGTCCTTAGGATAATTTAGGTTAAGTAGTGTGTAAGATTAGGGACTGATGACCTTAGCGGTTAAGTCCCATAAGATTTCACACACACATATGAATATTTATGTTTACTCGTTGTTAATATCTCTTCTATTCTCTCTCACACTCTCTCTCTCTGACACTATCTCCGCAAGTGCCCTTCTATTACACTCCCCCAAAACTTTGTAAACAAATCTAGCGGTTTCCAATGACGCTACATTTTCTCTTTTAATTGCTGCTGTCTATACTCTCTATCATTCCTCTCACCACCTATGAAACCGTATTCGTTGATCTCCCCTTCCCTATAACCCATTCTTCGTTCTGAGAACAGTCCTTCCTTATCACTCGGATCTAAGATAAAACGAACTGTGGCACACGTCTAAGTAAGCAATACTTTGCAAGCATTTCGTGTTATATTTTGCACTTCTTCACTTCTATCCATTCCCAGATCCCGCCCTCCTTCCTGTTACGCGTCCCTTGACATCTGCAACTACATCTAAATGAATACTCTGCAATTCATAATTATGTGCTTGGCAGGGGGTTCTGTGGTCTGGTGGATTAATCTTGTATTGATGTGTAAATCGTGTAGGTTGACATCTCACGTCAGGCGTAGATTTTTAACACACACAAGTAGCTCTCCTTCACCCCTAGTAACGCCAAGTGCAGAACGCCAGTAAGCTGCGTAGTTCAATATCCGCAGTAAAGATAACATCCCTTCGCTGCCGACTGGGCATTCGTTTGAGCTGTGACAGATGGAGAAACCCCGTAAGGCAGAGACTCTGTCACCAGCAAGCCGTCGTAAACTAGAAAACGTATTTCATTTAATGAACCAATGGTCATGTAATTTCACAAGGGTCTTACTTTATTTGAAACTGAGACGTTGAAAATTGTGGTGCTGGACTGGAATTAGAATTCGATTTCACTGAGTTCCCGAAGATTGCAAACTCTTCTAGGCGTCCTCGAAAGGCACCTATCTGGTTTCGAATCCTGATCAGCACAAAATATTCATTATTTCATTTCAAGCCCCAGCATGTGCACTCTGAACTACTGGTGAGAAATAGTTGTATTTACAACGTCTCTTCGTGCGTTGTCAGCTTTAACGTGTTCGCTTCAACTCACAGCCACGTGATGAGCGTTTTATCACAACATTACAAGATCAAACGTTTTCTTACATCTTTTCAAGTTCAAACACTCCTCTCCATCCTACTGGCGAAAACGGATTTGGGTTTGGCGTTGTGTTCGTTGTGATCACCAACGACGACATGTTGTGGATTCAACTTCTAGCCAGCAAAGTATTTTCCATCACATCATTGAAAGTACAAACATACCATTCCTAGCTATTATTGGAAAAGAATTTGATAGTTAAAGTTTCTTCATGACCACGTGTGCGGGGTTTGAATTCCATTCAGCACAGAACTTTTCGTCGCCTGATGTCTAGCTAAACATGCGCCCATCTCGTTACTGGTGAACCAACAATAGCTATTTAACGTCTGTTCCTGGCTAGAAAACGACGGTGCTAGATACTGGGCTCGAATCCCAGTCAGGCAAAAACAATTCTATCGTCAATTAAGGTTCCATTATTTCGCCATTGGTGAAAACATTTGTTATTTAACTTCTGATTTTATGTACAGTAATGCTCAAAAGTATCCGAACGACCTGAATTGCATTTCGCCTGATTCCCATGCGACCTACATAACGCAGCTGTCTAGCAGGTTCTCTAATCGCTCCTTGGTACAGTCGTTTGACTGTTGAAAATGATTCCAACAAATCACCACTAGAAAACACTGCTCTGTATCGCAATAACTCAGGATGTAAAGTAATACCACGATACTAAAAATATCAGGGAACACCTCATCACGGGTAAGACTGTCCTTAAGGCTTCTAAACTCGCATTTATTGCAATAACTGACACACCTGAAATGTTAGCACTCTCATTATTACGTCAGATAGGTAATGCACGTAGTAAGTTCGTCGTATTCATGATTTCCTCTTCAAAGTAACATACCATACTTGTTATTTAACACAAAATGTCATTAAAAATTTACGTTATTCACGAGAAGCTAGTTGAGAATATGTATGAACTTCAAATGACACGACGAACCGCCTCCTTCTGTATATGGATTCAAACCCAGGTCATGCAGGCTAGGCCACGGTGGCCGTGTGGTTCTAGGCACTTCAGTCCGGAACCGCGTGACTGCTACGGTCGCAGGTTCGAATCCTGCCTCGGGCATGGATGTGTGTGATGTCCTTAGGTTAGTTAGGTTTAAGTAGTTCTAGGTTCTATGGGACTGATGACCTCAGTGCTCAGAGCCATTTGAACCAATCATGCAGGCTAAGATTTCGTGGCTGACGGAAATTAACAGTCATTCCTGACTAGGCATAAAGAGAGTGATATACCTCGATTTTAGACAGTATCAGTTAACAAATATCAACTTTAAATTACATAATGTAACATTTTTAACGGTCGCAAATTCCTACCCAGCACCTATTGTCCCTGTTAACGAACTACGAGAGATGTTAAATACTGCTTCTTCACAAGTAACTTACTCGAAATGCAGTGAGGTAAAGCTTTGTGTTGGACAGGGATTCGAACCCAGAACCTAATCGGATTGTTATCGAAGCACAATCAACTTTGACATATCGGATTTTCTCGGCAGTAGCTAGATGTATTAAATGAAATGACGAGACGAAACATTAATTTTTCCTTTCCAGGACTCCAACCCGGCACATATCGCTGTTATATTCCAGAGAAAAGGAACGTTAAGTATGGGTTTGTTACACCAGCAGCGACATGTGAGCATGTTTGAACTAGAAATAATATGACGAAGTGTTCAGTGCTGACTGAGAATCGAACCCCAAACATATCGTTGTTGACTACACACAAAGAGACGACACTTACCGAATTTTTCTCCACCAGCAGCTCGGAATAACATCCCTGAACTTACAGTGATCTCAAAAATAGTTCTGTGTCTCACTGGGAGTCAAAAACGTCAGATATCGTTAGTGTTGATAACGAATGAAAATGCATTAAAAATAAAAATTATTATCCACCAGCAGATAGGTGTTCTCATGCTAGAGCTTGAGAATACATAGTGAAAAGTTTAGTGCTGGGCCAGGATACCAACCCATTGATGCGCAATATGTGGAGATGTTGAGCTATCTGCAGTTTTTAACAAACAACAAGTTGTCGTCGAGCTGTATTGTCACGAAGGGATCAAATTCCGCGTTAAGGGCGGTCTGAGTTGCATTCCCAGTTCAGAACCAATTTTATCGACATACAGAAGCTCAAATAAAAGACGGAATAAGTGTCCTGTGACCATACACGGGGTTTGTTTCGTCACTAGAAATAAATAACTAGTATAAGAAAAGTTACTGGTGATAGAGTTTCTACATGTCGCCACTCCTTACCTTATTGTGGTCCCACCTAACGTCTACTTGGTAGAGAAGGAATATCATGTTTAATGTGATTTTCAGACCACAATGCCATTATACCTTCTTCACTTGGCGTAGCCAGAAGAGAATAGAATCTGCCTCTCCCTATAAAAAAAACTTCGGCAGAAGTTGGAATCGAACTGAGGCCAACATCATATGAAACTATCATCAGTCCAAAAGACCATCAGACGCACTTTTATCATAACACCGTTGCGGCACACAAGATGAGAATTCCGACGCACAGGCTCCCTGTAGTGGTTTGCAGGATGTTCAGTACATTCATTTACTTGGTTGACCGAATCGCCATGAACTAGCTGCCTTGGCTACCCAGTGCATACATTCGACTCTATTTTGTAATCACCGAAAAAAATAACGTAACTGCCACCTACACAGAACTGCCAACAGTGTAGGATGCAGAAATTTAAATAGGAAGTGTTCCTTTCCATTTGAGCTACTCTATTGCGCTATCTGTTTGTTAAAACCATCGTGCAGTGCAAAAGAAATGCTTTAACTGTGTGTCTCTCAGAATTCTATATCTGGCCGTATGCATTATCTCATAGCACTGTGGAAGGCCGAAGTTCTGGAGGAACTGTTGTTCACTTCCATAGGTGCTGTAGCTACGTCACAGCTAGTAGCGTAACGGTAAGTGTCGTGCACTGTTGATAAGATGTCGCGTGTTCTATTACATTCGCTACTACATTTTTTTTTAAACGCAATTCTGCTGTCTTCTAAAGTTATCAATTTCATGGAACTTTGAACATAATTCTCTTCACTTCTCAACCCAAAATAGTCGCATGTGGAAAAAAGGCTAACTTCTGTGTCATTTTGTTCTTTTCGGGTTTAATAGACGGCCAGGCAGCAGATGCGCTCGAAGCTTTTGTATTATGTATGGGGTGAGCGCACCGTGGCAAAATAGTCAACAACGATATGTTTGGGGTTCGATTCTCAGTCAGCACTGATCACTTCGTCATATTATTTCTAGTTCAAACATGCTCACATGTCGCTGCTGGTGTAACAAACCCATACTTAACGTTCCTTTTCTCTGGAATATAACAGCGATATGTGCCAGGTTGGAGTCCTGGAAAGGAAAAATTAATGTTTCGTCTCGTCATTTCATTTAATACATCTAGCTACTGCCGAGAAAATCCGATATGTCAAAGTTGATTGTGCTTCGATAACAATCCGATTAGGTTCTGGGTTCGAATCCCTGTCCAACACAAAGCTTTACCTCACTGCATTTCGAGTAAGTTACTTGTGAAGAAGCAGTATTTAACATCTCTCGTAGTTCGTTAACAGGGACAATAGGTGCTGGGTAGGAATTTGCGACCGTTAAAAATGTTACATTATGTAATTTAAAGTTGATATTTGTTAACTGATACTGTCTAAAATCGAGGTATATCACTCTCTTTATGCCTAGTCAGGAATGACTGTTAATTTCCGTCAGTCACGAAATCTTAGTTTGCATGACCTGGGTTTGAATCCATATACAGAACGAGTCGGTTCGTCGTGTCATTTGAAGTTCATACATAATCTCAACTAGCTGCTCGTGAATAACATAAATTTTTAATGACATTTTGTGTTAAATAACAAGTATGGTATGTTACTTTGAAGAGGAAATCATGAATACGACGAACTTACTACGTGCATTACCTATCTGACGTAATAAAGATAGTGCTAACATTTCAGGTATGTCAGTTATTGCAATAAATGCGAGCTTAGAAGCCTTAAGGACAGTCTTATCCGTGATGAGATGTTCGTTGATAGTTTTAGTATCGTGGTATTACTTTACATCCTGAGTTATTGCGATACAGAGCAGTGTTTTCTAGTGGTGACTTGTTGGAACCATTTTCAATAGTCAAACGACTGTATCAAGGAGCGATTAGGGGATCTGCTAGACAGCTGCGTTATGTGGGTTGCATGGGAATCAGGCGAAATGCAATCCAGGTCGTTCGGATACTTTTGAGCATGACTGTACTTCGTTAACAATCCGATTAGGTGCTGTCACAAGCTTTATATGGTGGCATTTCAATTTTAAACATGAGCATACCTTGTCCGTTGTCAATGACACCATATTAAACGTCGTTGGGGGTAGTTCCCAGGACGGTAACTGTTATGACAGGATTCCCAGTTCAGTACAAACATTTTCGTCATTTATTTTCAGGATCTGAATTGATAACTGATACTAGTGCAAACGTCTATACTTCACGTCTCTTTGTGCCTAGTGATCCGGTCTCAATAAGGCACAAACAAAGCTTAGCTTAGGTGGCAATGGCTATAGGTGCTGGATTTGAATCCAGGTCAGGAACGACGACGTTGGTCATGTCATTTAAAGTTCAAATTTGTGTACACGTAGCTGTTAATGTGTTACGAGAACAGTGATATTACTGGTGATTCACCGTTAATGTTGATATTTCCTTAGAGTGCTTGTTGCCGTTAATCGCGTTTTTCTACTGGTTCGTCCAATATCCAGTCGCCATTGAACGACCTTCAGCACGTGGATGGAAACCTTTTAGTGAGCGAAAAAAATTTTTCCAATTGCCGTACAGCTTTGTAACTCCATATATTGTCTCAAGTATTGAATTTTGACTAAGGATTACTGTACGATATATGTAAAATAATCCGTTTTCTCAGAACTTTTGGAATGCCACTTGTTGTAATTAAAGTTAGTTTATGAGTGTTATGGGGTTTCTCGTCGCTAAGAACGTGTTTTCTAATATGTTTTGTATGATGATATTAGTTGACACTTAGACTGACTGCCATAAAGACCTTTGGTCTCTTAGTAGTCTCTTGCAGTACCCAGTGTGTGTAGTCAAACGACTGTACCCCACGGGGTTTTAGTGTTTAGAGGACCTGCAACACAGCTACGTTATGTTGGTTGCATTCGGCTGTGACCCACTTTTTTTGCTGTCAAGTGTACATGTACAGATAAACAAATGGTTACAATTTCAGAAAAATTAGTTGATTTACTTAATACACTCCTGGAAATGGAAAAAAGAACACATTGACACCGGTGTGTCAGACCCACCATACTTGCTCCGGACACTGCGAGAGGGCTGTACAAGCAATGATCACACGCACGGCACAGCGGACACACCAGGAACCGCGGTGTTGGCCGTCGAATGGCGCTAGCTGCGCAGCATTTGTGCACCGCCGCCGTCAGTGTCAGCCAGTTTGCCGTGGCATACGGAGCTCCATCGCAGTCTTTAACACTGGTAGCATGCCGCGACAGCGTGGACGTGAACCGTATGTGCAGTTGACGGACTTTGAGCGAGGGCGTATAGTGGGCATGCGGGAGGCCGGGTGGACGTACCGCCGAATTGCTCAACACGTGGGGCGTGAGGTCTCCACAGTACATCGATGTTGTCGCCAGTGGTCGGCGGAAGGTGCACGTGCCCGTCGACCTGGGACCGGACCGCAGCGACGCACGGATGCACGCCAAGACCGTAGGATCCTACGCAGTGCCGTAGGGGACCGCACCGCCACTTCCCAGCAAATTAGGGACACTGTTGCTCCCGGGGTATCGGCGAGGACCATTCGCAACCGTCTCCATGAAGCTGGGCTACGGTCCCGCACACTGTTAGGCCGTCTTCCGCTCACGCCCCAACATCGTGCAGCCCGCCTCCAGTGGTGTCGCGACAGGCGTGAATGGAGGGACGAATGGAGACGTGTCGTCTTCAGCGATGAGAGTCGCTTCTGCCTTGGTGCCAATGATGGTCGTATGCGTGTTTGGCGCCGTGCAGGTGAGCGCCACAATCAGGACTGCATACGACCGAGGCACACAGGGCCAACACCCGGCACCATGGTGTGGGGAGCGATCTCCTACACTGGCCGTACACCACTGGTGATCGTCGAGGGGACACTGAATAGTGCACGGTACATCCAAACCGTCATCGAACCCATCGTTCTACCATTCCTAGACCGACAAGGGAACTTGCTGTTCCAACAGGACAATGCACGTCCGCATGTATCCCGTGCCACCCAACGTGCTCTAGAAGGTGTAAGTCAACTACCCTGGCCAGCAAGATCTCTGGATCTGTCCCCCATTGAGCATGTTTGGGACTGGATGAAGCGTCGTCTCACGCGGTCTGCACGTCCAGCACGAACGCTGGTCCAACTGAGGCGCCAGGTGGAAATGGCATGGCAAGCCGTTCCACAGGACTACATCCAGCATCTCTACGATCGTCTCCATGGGAGAATAGCAGCCTGCATTGCTGCGAAAGGTGGATATACACTGTACTAGTGCCGACATTGTGCATGCTCTGTTGCCTGTGTCTATGTGCCTGTGGTTCTGTCAGTGTGATCATGTGATGTATCTGACCCCAGGAATGTGTCAATAAAATTTCCCCTTCCTGGGACAATGAATTCACGGTGTTCTTATTTCAATTTCCAGGAGTGTATATTCGATGTTAAAAAATTTTTCTTCTCCAGAAACCCTTTTCTTGCCATTGCCAGTCTACATTTTATATCCTGTCTACTTCGTCCATCAGTTACTTTGCTGCCCAAACAGTTAAATTCATCTACTAGTTTAAGTGTCTCATTTCCTGATCTAATTCCCTCAGAATCACCTGATTTAATTCGACTACATTCCATCCTCATTTTGCTTTTGTTGGTGTTCATCTGATATCATCCTTTCAAGATACTGACCATTCCGCCTAAATGCCTTTCCAAGATCTTTGCTGTCTCTGACAGAATTACAGTCACTGGAAAACCTCAGAGTTTTAATTTCTTCTACCTGAACTTCAATTCCTACTCCAAATTTTTGTTTTGTTTTCTTTACCTCTTACTCAGAGTACAGATTGAATAACATTGGGGATAGGATACAACTCTGTCTCATTCCTTTCTCAACCACTGCTTCCCTTTAATGGCTTTGAGCACTATGGGACTTAACATCTGAGGTCATCAGTCCCCCATAACTTATAACTACTTAAACCTAACTAACCTAAGGACATTCCACACATCCATGCCCGAGGCAGGATTCGAACCTGCGACCGTAGCGGTCGCTCGGTTCCAGACTGTAGCGCCTAGAACCGCTCGGTCACCCCGGCCGGCTCCCTTTAATGCCCCACGGCTCTTACAGCTGCCATCTGTCTTCTGTAGAAGTTCTAAACAGCCTTTCGCTCTCTGTATTTTACCCCTACTATTTGCAGAATTTCAAAGAGAGTAGTCCAGTCAACATTGTCTAAAGCTTTCTCTAAGTCTACAAAGGCTATAAACTTAATTTTGCCTTTCCTTAACCTATTCGTTAAACTAAATCGTAGGGTCAGTATCACTTCGCGTGTTCCTACATTTCTCCAAAATCCAAAATGGCCTTCCCCGAGGTCGTCTGCTACCAGTTTTTCCATTCTTCTGTAAAGAATTCGTGTTAGTCTTTTGCAGTTATGATTTATTATACTGATAGTTCGTTAATTTACACACCTATCAGCGCCTACTCTCTTTGGAATCGCAGTTACTACATTCTTCTTGAAGTCTGAGGGTATTTCACCCGTCTCATTCATCTTGCACACCAGATGGGATAATTTTGCCATGGCCGGTCCCCCAAGGCTACCAGTGGTTCTGAAGGAATGTCGTCTGCTCCCAGTGCCTTGTTTCGACTTAGGTCTTTCAGTGCTTTGTCAAATTATTCTCGCAGTATCATATCTCCCATCACATCCTTATCTATATCCTCTTCCCTTTCTATAATATTGCTTTCAAGTCCATCTCCCTTTTAGAGATCTTCTGCAGGGTGATTTTTCCCACCATGTACAAACTCTAGGAATTAATCGATGAGAGGATATGGAACAAAAAAGGTTTAATAAACTTATGTAAGGAAATGCATGATTTCCATGCTATAGACCATTTATTCGATCATACATTGTTACAGAGAGTGCGGTCTAATACATACAATGTGGCTACAGTTACAGTATGTGTTGAAAATGGATTCCATGTGCCTCAACGCATGCGTGTACACACGTTGATATTGGCCACGCTATATCCAAACTCTGTCAAAAGCAGCATGAATACGCTGCTGCATTGTCTCCATATCTAGAATGGGTTTCTGCAAAAAATGGTTCAAATGGCTCTGAGCACTATGGGACTCAACTGCTTAGGTCATTAGTCCCCTAGAACTTAGAACTAGTTAAACCTAACTAACCTAAGGATATCACACACATCCATGCCCGAGGCAGGATTCGAACCTGCGACCGTAGCGGTCTCGCGGTTCCGGACTGCAGCGCCCAGAACCGCACGGCCACTTCGGCCGGCTGGGTTTCTGCATACACAATACTTTTGAGATGGTCCAATAACCAGAAATCGCACTGGTTGACATCCAGTGAACGAGCAGGTCATGCAACTGGGCCCACTCGTCCGAATCAACAACCAGGGAAGAAAAAAATGGCTCTGAGCACTATGGGACTCAACTGCTGAGGTCATTAGTCCCCTAGAACTTAGAACTAGTTAAACCTAACTAACCTAAGGACATCACACACATCCATGCCCTAGGCAGGATTCGAACCTGCGACCGTAGCGGTCACACGGTTCCTGACTGCAGCGCCAGAACCGCGCGGCCACTTCGGCCGGCTGGGTTTCTGCATACACAATACTTTTGAGATGGTCCAATAACCAGAAATCGCACAGGTTGACATCCAGTGAACAAGCAGGTCATGCAACTGGGCCCACTCGTCCGAATCAACAACCAGGGAAGACACGATTGAGATGCGTTCGGACGTTAACGGCGAAGTGGGCTGCAGTACCGTCATCTGGCAACCACATAACACTTCGAATCATCAATGGCACTTCTTCCAGCAGAGGAGAAAAAGTCACCCGCAAGAAACGCTGTTAGTTCCAGCCCGTTGCGACGTGGGAGGAAGACTGGTCCCAAAATACGTTCGCCAATTATCCCGGCCCACACAATCCGGGTGCACCGATGTTGATGATTGAGTGTTACCATAACATGCTGCTTCTGCATACTGCCCACAATGACTGTTATGAAAGTTGAAGATACCATCCAGCATAAAGGTGGCCTCATCTGTGAATAGGATGGCTGACACAAATCCCGGAATCGTGGTTGCCTGGTGAAGAAACCAGTGACAAAACTGCTCCCTAAGTGGGAAGTCTGTCGCTAGTAAGCTCTGCACACGTTGTAAGTGATAAGAGTAGTAACAATTGTCACGGAGAATGTTCCACACGGTCTTTTGGCTTACTCTGTACTGGCGGGCCAAGTGCCTGGTACTAACACGGCAGTTCCCTTCCACAGTGCTAATCACATTTTCGTCCAAGTCTGGTGTCCGAACATTTCGGGTACGTACTTCATGATCTGTTGCTTCCTGAATCGACCCCGTCTCAGACAAACAGCGGAACCCTGTTGCAAACATTGAATTCTGTGGTTGTTGTCTGCGGGGATAGGTCTCCTAATACAACCTTGCTGCCCGCCGCCCATTGCTATTTGCCTTTCCGTAAGTGAACACCATGTCGGCAAGTTCTCGATTCAAATACGGTACCATTATGAACAACGCTGTATCACATCCACTAAAGGTGAGTCAGCAAGAGAAGTGAATCGTACACAACATTACCAGTTACTATGGCAGGAAAGGGCGCTAGTGCATGACATACGAAAAATAGTACCACCCTCTAGGAGGAAACCATGCATACTGTAACTGTGGCTGCATGGTACAGTGCGTATCAGACCACAGTCTGTAACAAAGTATGATTGAAGAAATGGTCTCCAGCAAGGAAACCATGAATTTCCGGACATAAGTTCATTAGACCTTTTCTGTTCTGTATCCTCTCATCAGTAAATCCTTAGAGTTTGTACACAGCAGTAAAAATTACCTGTATATACTCCTTCCACCTTTCAGCTTTCCATTCTTTGATTTGGACTAGATCTCCATCTGAGCTCTAGATATTCATACGGTTGCTTCTCTTTTCTCCAAAGGACTCTTTGTCTTTCCTGTAGATGGTAGCTGTCTTTCCTCCATTTAAATATTCTTCTAAATCCTTACATTTGTCCTCTATCCGTTCCTGCTTAACCATTTTGCACTTCTTGTCAATCTCTTTTTTTAGACGTTTGTACATCTACATTTGCTGCATTTTTAAATTATCTCCTTTCTTCAATTAAATTCAATGACTCCCGTGTTATCCCAGGATTTCTAGTGGGGCCTGGTCATTTTATCTATTCGATCCTCTGCTTTCTTCACTACTTCATCTCTTAAAGCTACTTATTCGTCTTCTTCTGTGTCTGGCTGTTTTCCTAGGACGATTCTGCCTGCCGTCCAGGTGCTCGACGTAGGTAGCCAGAGACCGGAACGAATGGACATTTGTGGCTTCAGATGTGTGCTGCCGCTGAGCCTCTCGAACCAGTCACGAGGAGTTCAGCTGTGTCGCCCTCTGGGCGGATGAATTGTGAACTGATACTCAGCCTGTGTTCGGCAGCATCCTGATCACATTTGTTGCGAGTTTCTCAAATTTTTTTGTGGATATTTGAGAAGATTCACTATCGATAACTTACAAGTATTGGTGCTGGACATATTGTTAAAATACAAATTCCTACCACTCCAGTTATCCTGGACACCCTCCATGGCCAGGCAGACCTCTCAGGTGGGCTGACCCCGACTACAGACCTGGTGCAATCGCTGAGATGCACGCCCACACGCAACTAGTGCTGCGTGACTCTCTTGCCTGGGGCACTGTGTTTGGTTGTTGGTGTATGAGTGCTGGATTGTAAGTGTGTATCAGTGATCTCCACCATCTAACCATGACCATTACTACTATGGAATGGGAGGTGGCTTAAGTGTGTGGTGTTTACTGCTACTCAATACAGTCCAATGGACTCTGTTTTGCAGTGGAAAGTGAGAGTGGTATTTGTTGTTGTTACTGTCCTATCACATGGTATGCCCTTCCTCTTCCTCCCCCCTCATTCTTTGTCCTGGTGTATCTGAGAGAACCAATGGAGGGATTACATATTGATTTAAAAGCCATAGTAACAGCAAATTCCCGATTCATGGATTTGTTTTTTCCAGTGGTGGTATTGGGTGCACACAACAGTCAAACCCCTACCCCTGTCTCCAGCAAATTGTTTAAGGACATAGAGCAATTTGAAACTTTCAGCTAACTCCAATATAATGGACTTCCTGCCAAACGACCAACCTCTCAGGAGGACAGATCATCCCCTGGGAGTCATAAATCAACACCCAAGGGGTCAGCATAACAAAAGGTTTACCCCTGAATCTATGATTTTCCCTTAATGTATGCAACCTGCACAAACAAAAAGCGTTTGTGCTGCCATTACACCACTACTATCCTACTCCTGTGTTATCCCTATTTGATTTTCTATTTATAACCCTGTATTCATCTGACAATAAATCCTGTTCCTTCTGCAACCGCTGTTCACTAATTAACACTACATCGAACTTCAACCTATCCATTCCCCTTTTTAAATTTTCGGATCTGCCTGCCGATTAAGGGATCTAACATTCCATTCTCCGCTCTGTAAAATGCCAGTTTTGTTTCTCGAGATGATGACATCCTCCTGAGGAATCCCCACCCATAGATCGAAATGGAAGACTATTTTGCCTCTGGAATCTATACCCATGAGAATTTCATCATCATTTAACCATGCAATAGAGGTGCATGCCCTAAGAAAAAATTGTGGCAGTAATTTTCCCTTGCTTTCAGCTGTTCACAATACTAGTACAGCAAGACTATTTTGTTTGAGATTTCAAGTCCAAATCAGTCAGTCATCCTGATTGTTGCCCTGCAACTTCTGAAAAGGCTGCTGCCCCTCATCAGGAACCACACATTTGTATAGTCTCTTAACAGATGTCCCTTCATTGTGGCTGGACCTACAATACAGCTATCTGTATCACTGAGCCACGCAAGCGACCCCACTGATGGCAAGTTACATGGTTCATGAGGGGGATCTTTCCCTTATACAAGTAGGTATTCAGTTTGGCATTGATTGATAGAGTTGTTGGATGTCCTCCTAAGGCATATCTTGCCAAATTCTGTCTAACTGGCGCGTTATTTCGTCAAAGTCCCGAGCTGGTTGGAGGGCCCTGTCCATAATGCTCCAAATGTTCTCGATTGGGGAAAGAATGGGCAACCTTGCTGGTCATGGCAGGGTTTGGAAAGCATGAAGACAAGCAGTAGAAACTCTCGCCGTGTGTGGCTGGGCATTAACTTGCTGAAATGCAAGCTCAAGATGGCTTGCCATGAAGGGCTGTGGAATACTGACAACGTAGCACTGTCAACATTCATAGGATTCGTCAAAGCGTTTGACAATTTAAAATGCTGCAAGATGTTCGAAATTCTGAGAAAAATAGGTATAAGCACTAGAGACAGGTAGTATACAATACGTACAAAAGTCAAAAGAGAATAATAAGAGTTTATGACCAAGAACAAAGTACTTGGATTAAAATGGTGTAAGACACGGATATAGTCTTTTGCCCCTACTGTTCACTCTGTACATCGAAGAAGCAATGATGTAAATAAAAGAAAGGCAAGGTGAAAGGATAGTGGTGATATGATTTGCTGATGTCGTTGCTATCCTGAGTGAAAGTTAAGAAGAGTTACATGATCTGCTGAATGGAATGAACAGTCTAATGAATACAGAATATGGATTGAGAGTAAATTGAAGAAAGATGAAAGTCATGAGGAGTTGCAAAAATAAGAATAGCAAGAAACTTAACATCAGGATTGATGGTCACAAAGTAGACAAAGTTAAGGAATTCTGATACCTAGGCAGCAAAATAGCCAATAACAGATGGAGTCAGGAGGACACCAGAAGCAGACTAGCACGTGCAAAATGGGCATTCCTGGCCAAGAGAAGTCCACTAGTCTACTAGTAATAATTTGAGGAAGAAATTTCTGAGAATGTACGTTTGGAGCACAGTATATTATGGTAGTGAAACACGGACTATGGGATAACAGGAAGAGAATAGAATCAAAGCATTTGAGATGAGGTGCTATAGACGAATACTGAACATTTGGTGCACTGGTAAGGTGAGGAATGAGGAGGTTCTGTGCAGAATTGGAGAGAAAAGGAATATATAGCAAGGAGTAGGGATAGGATGATAGGTCATTTGTTAAGACATCAGAGAATGACTTCCATGGTACTAGAGGGAGCAGTAGAAGACAAAAACTAGAGGAATACATTCAGCGAATAACTGAGGATGTAGGTTGCAAGTGATACTCTGGGATGAAGAGGTTGGCACAGGAGAGGAATTCGTGGGGGTTATATCCAACCAGTCAGAAGACTGATGAGTCAAAAAAAACTGTGCTGTAAGGGTGCCGCCAATGACTTCTGAAGGGGTCCTGCTATGAAAACGAATGGCAGACCATCAATCTGGGCTGTCAGGCGGTATGATGGGCGACAGTCAGGCTGGTATCCCGACGCTATCCGTAACACCTCCAGACACATCTTCACTCATCACCAGGGCCCATTTCGAAGTGGGCATCGCTCCAGGCTGAAGACATGTCTGAAGACGAACCAGACAGCAGTGGAATGCCAACGTGGCTGTTGCCCACCATACAGCCCAACAACCAGAAGTTATGGTCAGAGGTCCTGCTTTCACACATCTCAGCACATGATCGCCCTACCCCAAGGTAATAATTTGACAATAACAGTGTTTTTTTTTTTAGCAGGGCTCCTTTGGTTAAATAGATGCTTGTTCTATTTGATTTTCACCATTTAGGTCAGAAATGGGAACCATTTTTCACAGGTACCGTTTCAACACTATATGTGGCAGTAACATCTGAATAAGTATTGGATTTACTTTTTTAAACCTTATCATATTCAAGCTCAGAGAAAGATCTGACAGATTCATCATCATTATCATCATCATTGCCCATTAATTCCTCAGGTATGTTCAGGCATTTCGCACCAAGATAAAAGAAACCCGTTGTCACCTTCCTTATGACTAAGAGAAGAGAAAACGATATAAATAAATTATTTACGAATTATTCCATTTGCTTATGTACGAAGGGATAAATTTTTTATTTGCTCTCCTGTAAGTAAGGTTGCCAACCGTTTTTTAATAACAAAGTATTGCATGTTATTTTGGGCAATCTTTCTGTATACTTTTTGAGAACAATAAACTATGTGAAATACCTTTAATTCACATTGTTTCATTTTTTATAGGATTTTGGATGTAATATTACCTCAGATGTCAGTATTGTCAATTTCAAAGATTCTTATCGAAGTTTCCGTTGAGAAAGAGTGAGAACTTGTTAATTTCGAATTCTTCGCAATTATAGACAAGCCTGCGTAAGCTGATCACAGACAGTTGCAGTAAGCTGGACGCAGCAGCTTCGAGTGCGCACCCACATTAAACAATCGCGTAACACGATTTTCTAAACGTCTCTATGGCAACTTCTCAGTGTTGTCATTTCCTTGGTTGTCAAAGCTCTATAGACGGTTGTTACTTTCGCCTGCAACCATCTGGCGTGTGTTGCGTCGACATTTACACATGAAACCATACAAAATTCAGCTACTGCAAGCTCTTTGTGAAGGCGACAAACAACGTTTGGAGTTCTGCAATTTCTTTCTTGGCAAGATGGAGGAGGAAGGTTTCTTCCATGCTTAGTGTTTAGAGATGGGGCAACATTCCATTTACATTAAAGGGTGAACCGTCATAATATGCGAATATGGAATACTGAGACATCACACAACAGCAGCTGTGGAAGCTGTAATTCAAGCCATCCTCGCTGCAGTGTGGGAACAATCTGAATACCGCATTGATATGTGCCTTGTATCTCAAGTGGGGATATTGAACACCACTAATGAGGTAAAAGAACTTTTTGAGTTTCCTGTTCATCAAAAACAAAATTCATTGTATACATTTATTAGTTTCAGAAATATAGATGTAGAAATCGGTTGAATCTTTTTGATACTCCATATTTCCCTCTCTCTCTCTCTCTCTCTCTCTCTCTCTCTCTCTCTCTCTCTCTGTGTGTGTGTGTGTGTGTGTGTGTGTGTATGTGTGTGTGTGTGTGTATCTGCGCTAGGTACTGACAATGCAAATGCCAGTTTTGGAGTTAACCATTTTTTATTTTCAAATATGAGAGTTTTGGTACCAGATTTGATAAAGAGAAATTGTCATGCACACATAGCCCCTAACTGCATGATGCATTTCTTGTGTTTTAACTCTACTTTGGATATGAAACAGGCCAAAAAATTAAACTATTACCCTCATCTGAACTGACTAGTAAAATCATAGAATTTTTTTTGTTACCTGTTGACAAATCTTTAGAGTGCCTAAATTTAATTTAGTTAACAATATGGTTGTTTACATTAAGCAATATAAATTAAAATATTAATGTTCAATTTGACCATTTTGTCAACATATTTGAAATTTAAACCTGCAAAAACTCATATTAAAGATAAATTATCTTCATGGGAAAATTGCATTATTAAACATATTATACAATCAAATAAATGCTTCTGAAGGTTTTGCAGAATTATCCACTGCACAAGAATGGCAACAAGTATTTAATAACACTATTATTATTTTAGAAAGTTGTACAAATTAATTTCATTTCATTGTTGATATCCACCCCTTAATTGTATATCAAGTGGCAGCACGAAAGAAACAAAATGTGGCTGAACTTGATAAAAATGAATTATTGGTTTATTTTAACTTAAATATAGACTGCAGAGATGCTGTGTAGCTGGTTAGCAGTAAGATTTACTTGTTAAATATTTCCAAAAGCTATTAAAATATATTTTTGAACAAAATTATTAAAAAGTATAAATAATACTTTATTTTAATACAAAGTACTTTTTTCCTACCCTTAACGATCAATATACATCATTTGCTCACAAAAAGGTGGCAACTCCACCTGTGAGCTATATCTTGCAGAAGAAAACAGAGTTGCATACGGTCATGCGCGATAATAGAAAAATGCCGACGATCGCATTGGGTCAGACTTACAATAACTGCAGTTTAACGTGAAACAGTAATACTAACAATGACGCCGACTGCACTATTCCAAAAATGTAGACAATAAAAGAAAAAATTTTGCACGCTATTATGGCAATACAACTCGCGCACAGAAAGGGATCAGGCCCAGTCCAAAAGCTCCCTCGTTGCTCGCCCTCTCCCAAAGCGTCAGGAGTGAAACGACGAAACACCAATATTTTTACAGCTCAGGCCACAGAATCTACTAAGTTTTGTCACTGTTATGGAGCTTGTACCCGGTACGGACCACATCCCCTTTGCTGTGCCACTACGTACATTTCTCTATCAGGTTGTTTACTGCTTGGATATGATCGATACTAGTGATTCCCGCCTGTCGACTCTCTGGAAAAAGTCAAATTTCCGACTCAGGCAGCTTTTAATGATTTTTGTTAGCGGCTTGAAAATATACAGTGTGTACATAAAGTTCGGGTACACGTTCAATTATTAATTCACAGGAACGAAAGATTGTACAAATATGATACATATGCCATTTTGAAGGGAAACCCTGAAAGCTTTTTTCATGTATACTGCCACAGCGTAGTTTGGTAATTTGCCGATAGTCAGCGCTAGTTGCAAACATAACAAGTTTAGGTGCGGAGCGAGCTTTCTGTGTGTTGGGGTTCGGCAAAAACAAGTGTGCTATAGCTGTTCAACGTATGTTTAGAACCAAGTATGGTAAGAAGCCACCAATAAGGAAGGCCATTTTCCACTAGCAAAACAAATTCGTTACGACGGGTTGCTTGTGCCTGGCAACGAGAAGCAGACGTCCCAGTGTGAGTGAAGTGAATGAGGAGCGCGTACGAGAGACATTCATAAGGAGTCCAAAGAAATCGGTACATCGTGCATCCCATGAACTCGAAATGGCTCCAATGACAGTGTGGAAAGTCCTGCGACAGAAGCTGTCTATGAAACAATTCAAATTGTAGCTAGTGCAGAAGCTCAATGACAATGACAAAGACAAGCGTTTTGAGTTTTGTTCGCAGTTGCAACAATTGAATGAGGATGGGGAAGGCATTTTTGATCACTTAATTTTTATCAAGGAAGCCACTTTCCACATGGGAAAGTAAACCGGCATAATTGTCGAATCTGGGGTACAAAGCATCCACACAAATGCATTTAATTTGAGCGTGATTCCCCAAAGGTAAACGTTTTTTATGCCTTGTCACCTCGAAAAATATACGGGCCACTCTTCTTCGCCGAGAGCACTGTCACTGGATATTCTTACTTGGACATGTTGCAGCAATGGCTGATGCCTCAAATGCAATTGGACTCTCCGTTCATCTTCAGCAGGGTGGGGCTCCACCCCATTTTCCCCGTGAAGTTTGTGGGTACCTGAACACGGAGTTGCCGCATCGATGGATCAGCCGTGCTACAGAAGGGGACAGCTGTTTCATGAAATGGCCTCCTCGATCACCAGATCTCACTCCGTGTGACTTTTTTCTGTGGGGACACATTAAAGATCTGGTGTATGTACCGCCTCTACCACGTAATGTAGCAGAGCTCCGGGAGAGAATACAGGAAGCAACTGCCACAGTCAATGATGCCATGCTGGGATGGGTATGGCAAGAATTCTATTACCGTATTGACGTCTGCCAGGTGACTCATGATTCGCATATTAAATGTTTGCAAAAAATACTTTCAGAGTATGTCTTCAAAATGCAATATGTATGACATCTGTAAAAGTGCAATAAATAATTGAAAGTGTTCCCAGGCTTTATGTACAACCTGTATATAATAGACTAATAGGCCTGTAATTCTCGACGTTCGTGTTGTCCCTTTTTTTGAAGAGGAGAATTACCCCTGCATTTTTCCATGGTTTTCAAATCTTCCCTTCTTTGAGACATTTATTTAATATATTATACTTAAAAATCCAAGATCTTGACGAACCTGGTTTTCTTAAGAATAATACAACAAATCAGAGTGTACCAACAGTTGACAGAATGTCCAACATATACAGGGTGGTCCATTAATCGTGACTGGGCCAAGTATCTCACGAAATAAGCGTCAAACGAAAAAACTACAAAGAACGAAACTTGTCTAGCTTGAAGGAGGAAACCAGATGGCGCTATGGTTGGCCGGCTAGATGGCGCTGCCATAGGTCAATCGGATATCAACTGCGTTTTTTAAAATAGGAACCCCCCTTTTTTATTACATATTCTTGTGGTACGTAAAGAAATATGAATGTTTTAGTTGGACCACTTTTTTCGCTTTGTGATTTATGGCGCTGTAATAGTCACAAACATATGGCTCACAATTTTGGACGAACAGTTGGTAACAGGTAGGTTTTTTTAAATTAAAATACAGGACGTAGGTACGTTTGAACATTTTATTCCGATTGTTCCAATGTGATACATGTACCTTTGTGAACTTATCATTTCTGAGAACGCATGCTGTTACAGCGTGATTACCTGTAAATACCACATTAGTGCAATAAATGCTCAAAATGATGTCCGTCAACCTCAATAGTCAGGGCTACAGAAGGGGACATTCCTCTCAACAGCGAGTAGTTCGCATTCCGTAATGTCTGCACATGCATTGCATCATGCAAGTTTTGGTTCATAGCTCTGATTAATGTCCTCAACAGTTTTTATAGTTTTGTCTCTGTGCATAACAACTTCTCTTCTTCCATTCCACATGTTGTGGAAGAAAGGGTTGCCTTTTGATTGGGTTTGAATGAAGGACTCTTACGTTTACGCTGATTCTGGTGGATCTGTGTTTGAACAGAGACAGTCTTGAGCAAAAGACTATTTTTTATTCCCTAGACTTGTTTCGCTGAAGTTTCAGCACCATCAGAGGGTTTCTTGTTATCTTTTATAAAACACGAAAAATGCTTTTTACTACTTGTATACACATACATTTGACCTTTTAAGACAGTATTTACATATACGAAAAACAGACAAAATTTTGTATTCGTACCTTGTTATCACATGCTGTGGATTTCCTGGATTTTGTGTAATTTAATGCAGTTATTTTGTTTCATAGTTTATCATCTGCAATCATATAGAACTTAATGTACTAGTTGTACACACATAAATTTGAGCTGTTAAGACAATATTTACATATAACAAAAACAGACAAAATTTTGTGTACATACTTTGTTACCAGATGCTGTGGATTTCCTGGGTTTTATGTAATTTAATGTAGTTGTTTTGTTTCACAGTTTATCATCAGCAATCATATAGAACTTAATGTAAAACAGTTATTTACTTCGAAAATTTACGACTGGGCGTGTTATTGTTATGCCTACCATAAATTAATAATAAGTGGAAGGTTGTGTGTGTGTGTGTGTGTGTGTGTGTGTGTGTGTGTGTGTGTGTGTGTGTGTGTGGGCATGTGTGTGTGAGTGTATGTGTCTGTGTGTGTGCATATGTTTGAGTGGTTTCAGAATATGTTCCACTTACTTATGCTGGTTTCCTCATCATCTTCACTGTGAAGGCCTGCACTAAGTAACTTTTTGTGTCACTGTTTACAAACAACAGAAACAAGAGGCAGACAGATGAACAGCTGGATGCTTTCTGGGCGGGAGTTTTGTGGGATGTATCTATCATTTTCTGTGTATGTGTGTGTGTGTGTTTGAGGGGGGGGGGGCTGAATGGGCGTTAGTTTTATTTATTTACTTATTACTTTTTGTTTTTTATATTTAGTTATTGTGTGTGTGTGTGTGTGTATGTGTGTGTGTGTGTGTGTGTGTGTGTGTGTGTGTGAGTGAGTGGGGTGAGTGGGTGGGTGGGTGGGTTAGTGGGTATGTTTGGATGTGGGGGTTTAGGGTGTTTATGGTGGTGTTGTCTGATAGTGCTTTGAGAGCAGAGGATAGAGTTCCATTGCGGAGAACTACATATTCATTTATTACCTGTTTTCCCTCAGTTATGGCTCTTTGCATTTGATAATTTTCTTCAATTATTAGTTTTTGTGGGGGACTGTTGCTGCTTTTGCGAATTTTCAAGTCAGTCCTGATGTTTTTGGGGCAGTGTTTCATGTCCATGAGGTGCTCAGCAAATGTAGAATAAAAGTTGTTACTTTTTAATGCTCTGCTGTGTTCTGTGTATCTGGTATTAAAGTTTTTGCTTGTCTGTCCTATATAAATTGATTTGCAGTTCTGGCATGTCAGTTGGTCAATACCAGATGTGTTGTGTTTGTCTGTGCTTGTGTTGGTTGCTCTTAGTTTTCACTGTATTGAGTTGTCTGTCCTGTGGGCTATTTTTAGTCATTTTTTTTCAATATGTTGCCTAT
This sequence comes from Schistocerca nitens, assembly GCF_023898315.1. Taxonomy (NCBI): domain Eukaryota; kingdom Metazoa; phylum Arthropoda; class Insecta; order Orthoptera; family Acrididae; genus Schistocerca; species Schistocerca nitens. Next base: position 619,396,465 of record NC_064616.1, on the reverse strand, counting down.
TCTATGGGCTGCTTTGTTGTTGTAAGTGAAATGAGTGTTTTTTGTTCATATACTCTTGTGTGTGTGTATGTTGTATGTTTGTTTTATGTATGTTTATGTTCTGTGTGTCTGTGTTTGTAAGTTGGTGATTGGTTGTTTGTTTTTGTGTGCTGGGTGTCCTCTATTGATTATTTGTAATTCATTTTTGTAATTTTCTTCACTGGGTGGTATTTTGTTCAGTCCATGCAGCATATAACTTTTGAAAACCAGCTTGTTTGTGTGCAATCATATGATCAGAGTATTTGTCAAGGTGGAAACTTTCCTGAATATGGGGAATTGGTGTAGGTTGTAGTCTCTGTGAACTGTGCGATCAAGGACGTTTAACATTCTGTCGTTTTATGTTTCGATAGCATATTTTATTTTGTGTTGAACTGTGTTTATATCAGTCTGGAGTTGTATGCGACTAGGTGTTTCAGCTAGAAGCTGTAGGATGTGTTCTATGTAGCAATACCAATATACTACCTTGTATTGTTCGGGTCCTACTATTGTTTCAAATACTTTGTTTTCCGTGTTATTGAAGAAGATGTTGGCTAGGGGTCCACTGAATGGTGACCCCATGGGTAGTCCATATTGTAGAGAGTATAACTGGTTGTCAAATGAGAAATAGTTTTACTCTGTGATTAGTTTTGGAAGACCAAGTTTCCCCTTCCTGGGACAATGAATTCACGGTGTTCTTATTTCAATTTCCAGGAGTGTCTTTTAAATATAAAATTCCAGAGAATCTGTCTTTCACATAATGTAATACTTAACTATATACATGTCAATGTAAACAGTATGTCACCTGCAGCACAACATGTCAAGCACAAAGTTGAAGTTGGCTGGCTGAAACAAGACATTAGATACCTAGACATAAAGAAGCAGGAACACAATGTCAAACTATTCAAAATTCATCTTGAACTAGAAAATAACATCAAAATCTCTGAAATATTAAATGAAATCGTGAATAGATTAAAATAAAACACAGAAACACTAATAAAAATAAAATTGGAGAAAAACTAGACACATTTTTGAAACAAAACAAAATCACACTTCAATGCAGAACTGACTAGAGATAGTTTATGTGGGGTGTGGGAATGACATTATGTTATTCCAATTGTTGTTTGATGATGTTGAAGGTTTCAGTGGTGGGGAGTTAGTGTACATTGATGTGTTGGTGAATGGTGTCAGTACAGCTGTTGTGTGTATGTTGATGTGTTTGATTTTTTGTATCACTTCTTTGGTGTTGTGTATGCTTCTGTTGTTTGTGTATACATAATGTTTCTGTAAGTATGTGTGTATTTCTCTGGGTATGCGATATGTGGGTGCACTTCTGAAATTTGCCACTGGATGGTGTCCTCCTTGTGAACCTTTAGCATTCTGTTCAGTATAGGTGCCTTGGCGTTCTTTTGTTTTAGCCATTTCACTTTCTGTTTCATGAATATACACTCCTGGAAATGGAAAAAAGAACACATTGACACCGGTGTGTCAGACCCACCATACTTGCTCCGGACACTGCGAGAGGGCTGTACAAGCAATGATCACACGCACGGCACAGCGGACACACCAGGAACCGCGGTGTTGGCCGTCGAATGGCGCTAGCTGCGCAGCATTTGTGCACCGCCGCCGTCAGTGTCAGCCAGTTTGCTGTTCCAACAGGACAATGCACGTCCGCATGTATCCCGTGCCACCCAACGTGCTCTAGAAGGTGTAAGTCAACTACCCTGGCCAGCAAGATCTCCGGATCTGTCCCCCATTGAGCATGTTTGGGACTGGATGAAGCGTCGTCTCACGCGGTCTGCACGTCCAGCACGAACGCTGGTCCAACTGAGGCGCCAGGTGGAAATGGCATGGCAAGCCGTTCCACAGGACTACATCCAGCATCTCTACGATCGTCTCCATGGGAGAATAGCAGCCTGCATTGCTGCGAAAGGTGGATATACACTGTACTAGTGCCGACATTGTGCATGCTCTGTTGCCTGTATCTATGTGCCTGTGGTTCTGTCAGTGTGATCATGTGATGTATCTGACCCCAGGAATGTGTCAATAAAGTTTCCCCTTCCTGGGACAATGAATTCACGGTGTTCTTATTTCAATTTCCAGGAGTGTATGTATGATACTTTTTAGAAGTGTCTGAGTATTTTTCTGGTGTCTTTGTGCTGGGTTAGCTTCCTTAAGACATTGTTGTCTTCTAAAACTTTTAAGATTTTGTTTTTATATTCCACGTGTTTTATTACTATCATGGTGTTGCCCTTGCTCTTGTGATGAGAGACCCATTGTTTTTAAGTTTGTTCATTATTTTCCTGGAAGTTTGTTCTTCTTCAGTTTTCTATCCTGTCAATATGTTGTTTTTCTTTTTTATTCATCTTATTTCTTCTGCAACTATCTCTAGTCAGTTCTGCATTGAAGTGTGATTTTGTTTTGTTTCAAAAATGTGTCTAGTTTTTCTCCAATTTTATTTTTATTAGTGTTTCTGTGTTTTATTTTAATCTATTCACGATTTCATTTAATATTTCAGAGATTTTGATGTTATTTTCTAGTTCAAGATGAATTTTGAATAGTTTGACATTGTGTTCCTGCTTCTTTATGTCTAGGTATCTAATGTCTTGTTTCAGCCAGCCAACTTCAACTTTGTGCTTGACATGTTGTGCTGCAGGTGACATACTGTTTACATTGACATGTATATAGTTAAGTATTACATTATGTGAAAGACAGATTCTCTGGAATTTTATATTTAAAAGACACTCCTGGAAATTGAAATAAGAACACCGTGAATTCATTGTCCCAGGAAGGGGAAACTTTATTGACACATTCCTGGGGTCAGATACATCACATGATCACACTGACAGAACCACAGGCACATAGACACAGGCAACAGAGCATGCACAATGTCGGCACTAGTACAGTGTATATCCACCTTTCGCAGCAATGCAGGCTGCTATTCTCCCATGGAGACGGTCGTAGAGATGCTGGATGTAGTCCTGTGGAACGGCTTGCCATGCCATTTCCACCTGGCGCCTCAGTTGGACCAGCGTTCGTGCTGGGCGTGCAGACCGCGTGAGACGACGCTTCATCCAGTCCCAAACATGCTCAATGGGGGACAGATCCGGAGATCTTGCTGGCCAGGGTAGTTGACTTACACCTTCTAGAGCACGTTGGGTGGCACGGGATACATGCGGACGTGCATTGTCCTGTTGGAACAGCAAGTTCCCTTGCCGGTCTAGGAATGGTAGAACGATGGGTTCGATGACGGTTTGGATGTACCGTGCACTATTCAGTGTCCCCTCGACGATCACCAGTGGTGTACGGCCAGTGTAGGAGATCGCTCCCCACACCATGATGCCGGGTGTTGGCCCTGTGTGCCTCGGTCGTATGCAGTCCTGATTGTGGCGCTCACCTGCACGGCGCCAAACACGCATACGACCATCATTGGCACCAAGGGAGAAGCGACTCTCATCGCTGAAGACGACACGTCTCCATTCGTCCCTCCATTCACGCCTGTCGCGACACCACTGGAGGCGGGCTGCACGATGTTGGGGCGTGAGCGGAAGACGGCCTAACGGTGTGCGGGACCGTAGCCCAGCTTCATGGAGACGGTTGCGAATGGTCCTCGCCGATACCCCAGGAGCAACAGTGTCCCTAATTTGCTGGGAAGTGGCGGTGCGGTCCCCTACGGCACTGCGTAGGATCCTACGGTCTTGGCGTGCATCCGTGCGTCGCTGCGGTCCGGTCCCAGGTCGACGGGCACGTGCACCTTCCGCCGACCACTGGCGACAACATCGATGTACTGTGGAGACCTCACGCCCCACGTGTTGAGCAATTCGGCGGTATGTCCACCCGGCCTCCCGCATGCCCACTATACGCCCTCGCTCAAAGTCCGTCAACTGCACATACGGTTCACGTCCACGCTGTCGCGGCATGCTACCAGTGTTAAAGACTGCGATGGAGCTCCGTATGCCAAGGCAAAAAGGCTGACACTGACGGTGGCGGTGCACAAATGCTGCACAGCTAGCGCCATTCGACGGCCAACACCGCGGTTCCTGGTGTGTCCGCTGTGCCGTGCGTGTGATCATTGCTTGTACAGCCCTCTCGCAGTGTCCGGAGCAAGTATGGTGGGTCTGACACACCGGTGTCAAAGTGTTCTTTTTTCTATTTCCAGGAGTGTAATTTGATGTAATTTTGCTATGGTGTTTTTGTAGCGCTTTGCTTGCACATACCCAAAAGAACAGACACCACACACATATAATTACGGCCATCACTAGCCAAGGACCATGTTGGTGCGGACGCACACATATGCTTGAACTCATGTGGGAGTACGCCTTACCATGAGCATTGAGATTAATTGTCAGGGAACACTACTTTTGTAGTATGTGAAGTAAGCTGAGCATGGGGGTCTGCTGGAGGGGGGGGGGGGGGGCACTGATTCCTGTGTCCACAGGGGCTTAGGAGTTAGAGTGTCTGCCTATTAAGTAGGAGATACTGGGTTTGAATCCCAGTCAGGCACACATTTTCAACTCTCCCATCATCCCATACGCAGCTGATGTCTGTAATTCATTGAAATTTAATTCTTCACAGCTGTCACGAGCCACCATGGTGTCTCTTCTTTCGGACATGTCCAAAAGAACAGACACCATACACAAACAATCTTTATTTTTCTTCAAACAACATACAAACAATGAATAATAAATAAATAAAACACACACACACACACACACACACACAAACACCCTTCCACACAGTATTACTTAATGGCAGGCATAACCATAACATGCCCAGTCGTAAATTTTCTAATTAAACCACTGTCCTACAGTAAGTTCTAAATGCTTGCAGATGACAAACGGCGAAACGAAACAAGTGTATTAAATTACATAAAATCCAGGAAATCCACTGCATGGGATAGCAAGGTATATATACAAAATTTTTATGTTTTTTCTGGTACCGAGCGCCATGGGTTTCGAATCCGCGCCAGACGGCATTGAACTCGTTGACCACTAGAGGCCTCTGCAGCAGTCGCGCCGTACGCCATGGCTGCGCGTGCTCTTGGCCCTGAGTCTGTCAATTACAGTACAACGCATTCGAGTATAGATATTTACCCCCTTCTTTAGGAATATTTCTTCCAAATGAAGCTAACACTAATTTTTATTTCATTCTTATAACAACAGATCCTGTGTGAGGCAGGATGATCGGATGAATCTAAATTAACTATTCCAGATTCATACTCTCTAGGATGATCATCGACAGCTGAAGCAGTGTTAGGACTGTGTCCAGGTAATTCATCAACCACATTTTCAGCATTCATCTGTAGCACCACATATCAATGCCTCAGTTCTCTTCTGTTCCAGTTTTCTCACAGTCTATGTTTCACTACCATACAATGGTTTGTTCCAGACATTCATTCTCAGAAATCTCGTCCTCCAATTAAGGCCTTGCCTGTTGATCGCAAATGTCGCATAACCGTTAAATGGTTGCAAGTCATCACATATTTCAGTTATCATAATTCTAGAATGTGGAAAATCATACTGTCCAAAACGATCTTTCTTCACAGAAGAAAATCGTTTTCTGTCGTGTTTTGCGCAAAAGCACTTACCCACACACAATACAAAGGTTTCAAGCTATCTCTGCTGCCTTTCTCTCCTCTATTAAATTCAAAGTGAACAATATGACACAAATGTTAGGCCTTTTTCCACTTGCGACTTTTTTTTTTTTACAACGATGGAACAATGTTCATAAGTTTCAAATATTCAAATTCCAAGACCTAACTGGAAAAGCAATACTAGAACTTTAAACAAGAAAATGATAGTTAATAAATACAGTTATAGCGCCTTGCCACGTTAGTGTGGTCGGATGGTGCCTGAAGTCAGGGGGCGGGTATCCTGTGGTCGGCAGCTGGTGGTCACTGAAAGGCTAGGAATCTCTTGCCCGTAAACTATTCTCAGGTGGGTTAGGAAGTGAAGCGAATTATCTTTCAAGTTCCATGAAACTGATAACACTAATACACATCCGAAATGCGGTCTAAAAAATGGAGGAAGGAGTCAACTTGAACTCGTGACTGTGTGGCTACGTTGCATGGCGTTTCAAACTAGACGCCTAGCGGAAACAGCACTCTAACACCTTGAGAAGAATACGTTGCTTTCTCCAAACACTCCTGGATCCTACAACGTTGCCGAATGGTACATATTGCTAGACTTATAATTCTGAGGAGCAGGAAGTTTTTTCGTCTGTATTAAATATATGACTTGGACTTAGTCTCCCAGATGGCCAGTTTTAGTTGAAAGACTGTACATTAGCTTAACATAGACACATAAGTGAATGAAACAAACAAAATAATAAACTGATTGAGTATATCAAAGGAAAAAAACATTAAGAATACAATCTCAGAGGACAATAATCATGTGGGTTGGTTGGTTTGGGGAAGGAGACCAGACAGCGGGGTCATCGGTCTCATCGGATTAGGGAAGGACGGGGAAGGAAGTCGGCCGTGCCCTTTCCGAGGAACCATCCCGGCATTTGCCTGGAGTGATTTAGGGAAATCACGGAAAACCTAAATCAGGATGGCCGGACGCGGGATTGAACCGTCGTCCTCCCGAATGCGAGTCCAGTGTCTAACCACTGCGCCACCTCGCTCGGTAAATCATGTGGGCTACAGCAAAAGGATTAATATTGACCATGAATTTATTCAACTCAGACACAAATATTTTTCTGAAAAGTGGCCTCATACACGCAATTATTGAGCACAACATAGAAACAAGAAATCAAACTGATTGACTTTGCAGAGTTAGCAGAGCGTTTGCAAGTAGTGACAAATGTAAATGAAAGGTATGGAGCTGTGCATCAAATCACTAACATAGTAATTAAGTTCTCACAAATCTTTATACCGTGGCAAAGCTCATATCACCTGAAAATTTCAGTTACTGACAGACTTGTTATGAGCCTATGCCCACCAGCACTCCAGTCCCAATATAATTTCAAGTCCAGAGTTGGTACACCTCAAAATATTTATAAGTTCCCAGAAACACTTAAACCCATGTGGCTCTCTGACCACACAAACCTTACGAAAGCCAATCTCACAACGAAAATACAAAGCCAAAAGATCATGAACACTTTTCTACCTGCCCATTTGCAGCTTGATTATGTGGCCCACTGATTTGCTCACTGTGGCGACTTAAACTTGTAAATGTTACCAAAATTGTTATTAAATAACATCAAATTCACCGTGTAAACAGAAACAGTAGAGACAATACGCTACCTCGACCTCAAACTAATGAAATCTAACAACAGACACAGTTTCAACATTTTCAGAAAAGAAACAGCCTCAGATGTGATTATTCCATGGAAATCAATCAACCTGCACTCTCAAGAGCTCCAGCCATCAGAGTATGGTATACAGACATTGCAGAATACCTCTAAGCAAACAGAACTATCAGGTTGAAATGAACATGATCATCAACATATGACAAAACAATGGATGCAGCGTCAGTATGACACCACACCATGAATATACATACAGTCAGGGCACAGCAAAATTGAAAACAATTTGGATTCATCAATATATAACAATAACACATAATGCATACTTACATGAGAAAATACATCACAACATAGCACAGTGGTAGTCAACATGGTTCACACTGTCCGCTAATGGGCGCTCCAGCTTTCATAGTGGGCAGTAGGCAGTAAGGATTTTGAAAGAATTTTCATTAAGTTTTCATAAAATTTTGACATAAAGTATATGGTAAATAAAGTATATGGTAAATAAATGTATAAAGTATATGGGAAATAAATAATAATTATTATTTGATTTAATTTGTTGTAATTCTGTTTTATAAGTTTCATAAAGTAAAGTTACTTACCTACTTTGTAAATCATCATTGCTGTGGAGCTGGTGGGCTGTTGGAAAATTTTACTACTAACAGAGACACAAAACAGTGCAGTCAGTAAAAATGGTTGGCTGACCCTCACATAGCACAAGTTGCGAGCTAACATCCCAAAGATGTTTGGGCTCACATGCGGTTCCTCTTCGTCGAAATGTCTTGGCTCAAACTCGTCTAGGTGTTGAACCGCACTGGCCGCATTACGCGCCCTAAATTAGACACTTTTGACCCTTTGGTTAAATTGTCTGGCTGATGGAAAGTTTGCGAAATACAAAGTTAACATAACATGCAATAACAGTAATAATAATATCAGGAACTAAATTAACGACCCATAAGTGACGTAGGGCACACAGCTGCGATTTGGTTAGAGTAATGTTTATTGAGAAAGCAAACTAATAGCGAAAGTGGTCGTATTTAGAGTTACTGTACACTCGAACGCATATCCATTTGACACAGTTCGACTATTCACAGTCTCATCAGGAAACACAAATTCAATACTCCACCTCCATCATATTTACACGAAAAGTTAGAGTTCGCACCAGGCGCGCGGCTGCTCACCGCTCAGAGAATAATTCCCGCGATACCACACAACGCGAAATTTTCTAAGTCGTTTCACTTCCTAGCTACCTAAAGACCGACTGTCAGCTTTCGCGTCTCAGTCCGAACTGTCCACTTTGGTGTCTCCAGCCGAACTGACCGCTTTCGCGTCTGCACCAGCACTGTCCTCTACCCGTCACCGGCCGCGTTCCCCTAGAACTTAGAATTACTTAAACCTAACTAACCTAAGGACATCACACACATCCATGCCCGAGGCAGGATTCGAACCTGCGACCGTAGCAGTCGCGCGGTTCCAGACTGAAGCGCCTATAACCGCTCGGCCACACCGACCGGCACAGGGGGGGGGGGGGGGGAGTAATTCCAATACAGATTCGTGTCTGGGATACGATCACACGCCACTGGAAAATACACACACATCAGGAACTTATTAAATGTCAAAAACGCCGAGACTGGTGCCAGTCATGCACCAGACCCAAAGTTACGCTCCCCATTAACTCTTCAAGGTATTGGAGTACATCCATAGACTCACTGGGAGTAATCAAATGGTTCAAATGGCTCTGAGCACTATGGGACGTAATATCTAAGGTCATCAGTCCCCTAGAACTTAGAACTACTTAAACCTAACTAACCTAAGTACATCACACACATCCATGCCCGAGGCAGGATTCGAACCTGCGACCGTAGCGGTCACGCGGTTTCAGACTGTAGCGCCTAGAACCGCACGGCCACTCCGGCCGGCCCGAAAATCCTCGCTCAACTGACTAGGGCAGTTCCCTTTCCTGAAGCCGTCCGTCTGATTGGCTACGGCTTATTCTACATTATTTTACATTTTAACATATTTAAATAATCAAAGCTTGACCACTTTCACGTTCTAAATAAATTAACAATAATATCCATTACATAATAAAGTTAAATTCTTTTACATAAAAACAATACAATTTCCTTCTTAACTTTGAATGTCATGGCCAGTAGCCTTGCACCAACGTGCTTTCTGATAAATAAATAAAGAACAAAAGCAACAATTATGCACTAAACTTTGCAACAAATATTCTATTACCTAATGATTCAATAAGGTGTCATGCTGTCATCGTTCAATGTGTTTTGTGTGGAGGAAATGATGATCTGATGCTTAACTGGAAATACTGATAATTTAAATTTCCTATATTTTTTAAACAAATAAAGTTACAGAGTTGATATTTACAACATTTGTCATTTTAATGATGCGCTTCCATACGAAATGTCGATCGTTAAGATTGACCAAAACGTTCAGATTTTAGCATTCAGGTCTTTGTTACAAAACTTGTTAATTTCACTTTAACAGTAAATCCTAAACTATTATAGAAATGATCAATATTCAAGTTTTATTGGGATCACCATGAAAAGTTATGAAGGATGGCAGATTAAAATTTTTATGGCTTCGCTCCCTGCATTACTAAAGAATTAAATTTTTTCATAAATGTTTTCCTTTATGGCCGAACATTGGCCCGCCATATTTAACACTGCTGCATCTCCTCGGCCACAAACGGCTTCTGCTGGGTTACCCTATGACGTAGGTTCTCGTCTGTCTCATTCGCACACTACAGCGCTTAGGCCACAATAGACAACAGACGACTGTGAATTTCCCAACTCCTGGTAAATCTGTACCCTTTGTGGCACCCGGTCCTGGACGACAGGGTTTGTTTCACAATTCCTGAAGGCTGAATCTTTTGGCCATATACTTAAATCAGAGCGAAATGCTCGTTAACTCACATAGTGACTCAACCACAAGATTAGCAACATCTTCAAAGAACATAAAATCAATATATCCTTCAAGACAAATAGGGCAATACCAAAAAACTAAAAACTTTATCAGAAGAAAAAGAGGAATACAAAAGTTCAGGAATAAATGACTTAACATGTAATAACTGCAATTCTAAATATATTTGGATTACCGTAAAAAATTTTAACATCAGGTACAAAGATCATATAAGGACACTGAAGAGTGAATGTATCGACTTCATAGATGCAGAACACATAATAAAAGAAAATCACTGGGATGAAAACAGACATCACAATATTATGCTGTAGTAACAAAATAAAAAGGAATGCTCACACTACAAGAAGAATATAGCGTTCAGAAGGCCGTAAATAAAAATGAAAAAAATTCTCAATCACCAAAGCAGCAATAACATAAGACAAAAATTCAGTCTGATTTGCAAATAACCATAAAAACTTACACACACACTCACTCACTCTCTCTCTCTCTCTCTCTCTCTCTCTCTCTCACACACACATACACACATTGTGCCGCACCACCTACCTATCCGTCCTCTATGTACACTCCAACACTCAACTCGACTCTCCCCTTCTACAGCTCCCATGGTGCCTCAGTCACTATAGCATGTGAAGTGTGCTACAGTACAAGTTATGTGCAAAGAAATGTTTATTGTAAGCAACCTGAGCTATTTGTCTCTAGCACATACAGAGCAACAAGTCAATGCATAAATAAGACACTGAGTAAATGTAAATAAAATATACAATCAAATAACTGTAAATGGAAATGGCTAGATTTAAATAAACTGGCAAAGAATCACTACAAATCTCATATCAAAACGTGTGTAATTACATATTTTTTCTATTATAGGTCACTGAAGATGCTTAGTACGTATAAAGAAAACATGTTTGATACAAACAAATTCAGTTACAAAAGACAGGATTTTTATTGTTTATGTGGTAAAAGATAACTGAAGTTAGCATCTGACGAAAATGGCTACAAATATTAGCAATATCCTAAGTTTCAGATTCTAACGCAGTCAGTTTCTGGCCATATTGCCTAAGCACACTGTGGTACTTCATCTCCTATAACCTTGGAATTTTCCAACTCGTTAGGGTTCTGCGGCCAGCCAAGTGGCTCCCCACCTTCGGTCACAGCTCGCTCTGTTTACTAGGATTCGCATCCCAGCGCCTGCTCACTTAACGGGACAAGCCACTACACGACAATTTGCTAGCTGTATATCACTAAACTTCTGAATGGCGTTGCTTAGTGGACATGCCGCTCGTAATGTCATTTTATGACTGTAGCTCACAGTCAAAACTGGAATTTTATAACAATAAGTGTGATTTTTAGTCTGAATAACTAAAAAAGGATTACTAATATCATACATTGCAGTTCCCAAAACGATAAACATGTATTATTTTACCGATTAAAAGGCTGAAACCTGATACTACACAATCAGAAATTTTTAAGTTGACAGGTAACGTTTACCCTATAGCGTCACTCCAGTGTTTGCTTATCCATGTAAATAGCCCTGGACTTTTTGTAGTTCCAGGTATTTTGTCTTATGTACACTGCTGGAAAGAATAGTACACATGGGAAGACGACGTCCATTCTGATCCGATGACAGCATGTGCAACCTGGGTGATAGCCAATCTACCGATAATGGTTTCAACGTCGTCCGCCAACAGAGAGCGTAGTGGCATAGCTACCAGAGCGCCATCTGTCTCCATCCATTAATAGAGAATGCTCACATCCAAAAGGCTCAGTGTGATGCAAACATGTGAAGCAAGCAAGCAACCATGCCACAGAGAAGCACTTGTGCTTCTTACAGCTAACTGAGCTAGTTTGAAGGACTGTCCTTTCAGGCAACTGCCACACAAGTTGGACGTGCTACGTCAGTTGTGCAACGATACTGGTATCACGCCCGTAGACAAAGTTTTCGACGTCCACGCAGCATAACCGCCCGCCAGGATCGTTGTATTGTAAGGACAGCAGTGGCAAATCGTACAGCTACCTCATCCCATATACGAGGGTCACTGCAAAAGAAATGCACACTATTTTTGTAAAAATACAGTTTTCATTCTGCATGTGTGAGAGTTTTACAATGTGTAGATACATCCTTCCCACTTGCTTTCAAACTTAGTTCGACCTGTTCCCGTGAGTGACGCCGTCACAGCGTATCTTCATGACGGCTGCTACAATTGACGTTCGTCAGAAGCAACGTGCTGTCATAGAATTCCTGTGCTGTGAAAACGAGACAGTGGGAAACATCCACAAGAGGTTGAAAAAGGTGTATGGAGATGCTGCTGTCGATCGCAGTACAGTTAGTCGGTGTGCAAGCAGGTTACGTGATGAAAGATGGCACGGCAATACTGAGGATTGTCCTCGCAGCGGCAGGCCTCGTACTGCACACACTCCAGACAATGTGCAGAGAGTTAACGAATTGGTGACTGCTGACACACGCATCACAGTGAACGAATTGTCACGCTACTTTGGGATAGGGGAAAGAAGTGTTTGCAGAATACTGAAAGTGTTGGCGTTACAAAAGGTTTGTGCCAGGTGGGTTCCCAGGATGCTGACAGTGGCTGACAAAGAAACAAGAAAAACGGTATGCAGCGAACTTTTGGAACAGTACGAAAATGGTAGAATGAATTTCTTGGAAGAATTGTGACAGGTGATGAAACATGGCTCCATCATTTTTCACCAGAGACGAAGAGGCAATCAATGGAGTGGCATCATGCAAATTCACCCAAGAAAAAAAATTCAAAACCACACCTTCTGCTGGCAAAGTTATGGCTACGGTGTTTTTCGATTCCGAAGGACTCTTACTTGTGGACATCATGCCAAGTGTAACCATCATAAATTCTGATGCATATGTGACGACACTGAAGAAACTTCAAGCTCGACTGAGTCGTGTTCGACCACATCGGCAAAAACAGGATGTTTTGCTGTTGCACGACAATGCACGGCCACATGTCAGTCAAAAAACCATGGAAGCGATCACAAAACTCGGATGGACAACACTGAAACACCCGCCTTACAGTCCTGACCTGGTCCCATGTGACTATCATCTCTTTGGGAAACTGAAAGACTCTCTTCATGGAACAAGGTTTGAAGATGATGACTCCCTTGTGCACGCTGCCATACAGTGGCTCCAACAGGATGGTCCAGAATTTTACCGTGCGGGTATACAGGCGCTGGTTCCAAGATGGCGTAAGGCAGTTGAGAGAGATGGAAATTATGTGGAGAAATGAAGATATTGTTCCTAAAGGATGTATCTACACACTGTAAAACTTTCAACCATGTAGAATAAAAGATGGATTAAAAAAAATAGTGTGCATTTCTTTTGGAGTGACCCTCGTAAGAAGGCTTGTGAGCCCAGGTGTGTCAACACGAACTGTTGCGAAACAAGTATTAACAGTGGCACTATGGGCGCACACATTTCTAGCCCATCTTCCTCTCACTTCACAACATTGACTTGCATGGCTCGACTGGTGCTGTCAGAGGATCACTTGCAGAATGGAATGACACACCGTGGTCTTCAGCGATGAAATCAGATTCTGTCTGCATGCAAGTGGTGGTTCTTTGAGCGTATGACTTAGACCTGGTGAGCGCTGTTTCATAGAGTGCATTAGTCCAATACACACTGGCCTCACCCCAGATCTTATAGCCTGGGGTGCGGTAAACTACAACTCTCACTCACCTTTTATGTTTCTGGAGGGGACGCTAACCAGTGTTCGCGACGTCCAGAACGTTTCAGAATCATTGTTTTGTCGTTCTTGTAACAGGAAGGTACTGTGTTGTTCCAATAGGATAGTGCTCGCCCACACACTCAACGGGCTTTTCAAGACGTGTAGTAAATTCCCTGGCCAGCACGATCTCCAGACTTGTCTCCAATTAAGCACATGTGGGATATGATGGGACGAGAAGTGGCTCGTGCGACTCATCAAGCAATAACTCTTACAGAACTACGTGAACAGGTCAAACAGGCGTGGGATACCGTATCTCAGGACAGTATTCACCATCCGTACATTCAATTGGATGCCAGAGTCCACTCCTGCTTTGCCGCCCACGGAGGCTACACCACGTACTAACATCGCTGTTTCAGCATAGGTCGATACCTGTACCTCAGAACCAGTTGTGCTATTGATCTGTAAATGCAATCATTTCGTATACTGCCTATGCACTGTTGTGGAAATAGACCTTCAGTGAATTGGAAACAACTAAAAGAGTGTACTAATTCTTTTTCTGGCGTTGTATATATTTTGTTAGGGTTATTATAGAGAGATCCAAAAGCAATCACATTTTAGAAATATTCGTTCAGTATCTGTTTATTTCTCTTCCAGTATGCTGCGGATAACGTGAGAAGAGCGTTATATCTCCAGCTGATAGCACCGAACAAGGACATCTTACCACATGGCAATATCGAAGGGCTCCAGAGAGTCTGCAGCAATGCCAAGTATGCCTTCATAGCCAAGCATGAGACAAGCATGCTATATTCAAAAAGCCTGTCTTGCGCTCTTTCGGAAATTCCTGAGGCATCGACGCCTTACTATTTGGGAATAGGTCTTCAGAAGGGCAGCCCATACCGCAAAATCATCAACGATAAGTAATGTCGCATTTTTTGAACTATTAGCTGTAATATATTCTCTCTCCAAATATACAATTGTAAATTAACATAGACCCCATTGCAAGCTTTAGACTACTTCAAAATATGAATTCTATGCACTTTTCGTATCATAATAATACAGAAACAATTTTCTCAATAGTTCATTTATTGAGGATGACTTTGGTTTCGTGGAAAGATAGTAGTGTCAATGAACAATTACACAGTTATTTAAATTTGACATCATTCTTATGGCTAGTAGTTGTTTTACAAATACCTCATCTAAACAAGAAGTGGAGTTGTAGTCGATGTGCATATGTTTCTGTTTCATTACAACCTTAGACAAATTTTTGATAAATTCTGTCTTTCGCAGGCTGTACAAAATGCGCGAGAGCGGTATATTGTCAAGAACACTACTGATCTACTGGCCGCAGAATGAAGCTAAAATAGCATCCGAATTTATAAGTGTCACCTTCTGTACTATGGGACCTGTCTTAACTATTTCACTTGCTGGTTGTATAATAGCAATCCTTATACTGTTGGTAGAGAAAAAGATAGAGAGAACTGTAAAAGACTAAAACTTGTGTAATATTAGCTGACACCTGCATAGTAGTTGCTGCATTTAATTATTTGAAAATAGGCTATTATTCTGGATTATTCTTTTGTGTTGTGTAACATTTGTTTCAGTATTTGACTGACCATGTAATTATATTTCCATACTGTATGGTGGAAAATGGAACATAATGTAAATATAATTTGCTGAATTTATGCTCATCACACTGACTATCTTTCTTTATATGTGCAACAATGTAAACTGATTTTCATTTGTAACATCACAGAATATTTATACTGTCATATGAGCCCTAATTAGCAAAAAAATTTCTGGTGCAGCAGAAAATGTAATACCTTATGTGTCGCTTTTAGTCTCCATTTGTCAGTGAAAATCAACAACCAACTATCTTAGACAACAACGTTAGGTTCAGAAAGGCATCACCCACTTGTGGGGTTGTGCCCAGTTCTGTTGTAGTTGTTGTTAGCTACAACGATGTGAACTTTTCATCCCACTCTACAGGGACACCTCAGATTTGTGGGATTAGTAGTACCAGGGGATCAAAAAGTCAGTATAAATTTGAAAACTGAATAAATAACGGAATAATGTAGATAGAGAGGTACAAATTGACACACATGCTTGGAATGACATGGGGTTTTATTAGAACCAAAAAAATACAAAAGTTAAAAAAATGTACGACAGATGGCGCTTCATCTGATCAGAATAGCAATAATTAGCATAACAAAGTAAGACAAAGCAAAGATGATGTTCTTTATAGGAAATGCTCAACATGTCCACCATCATTCCTCAACAATAGCTGTAGTCGAGGAATAATGTTGTGAACAGCACTGTAAAGCATGTCCGGAGTTATGGTGAGGCATTGGCGTCGGATGTTGTCTTTCAGCATCCCTAGAGATGTCGGTCGATCACGATACACTTGCGACTTCAGGTAACCCCAAAGCCAATAATCTCACGAACTGAAGTCTGGGGACCTGGGAGGCCAACCATGACGGAAGTGGAGGCTGAGCACACGATCATCACCAAACGACGCGCGCAAGAGATCTTTCACGTGCCATCTGTCGGACATTTAGTGAACTTCGTTTTTTTTTTTTTTTTGTTCTAATAAAACCCCATGTCATACCAAGCATGTGTGTCAATTTTTACCTCTCTGTCTACAGTATTCAGTGGTTTATTAAGATTTCAAATTTATACTGACTTTTTGATCACCCTGTATATATATATAGCGACCTTAACCCACTTCTACACACTGGTTGTTCCTCAGACGTCAGGTGGAGGCTCTGAGACTGTGCCTGGTGGAGGCAGCACCCCTCTCACATCACGAACCAAGATGGCAGTAGCGACTTTCCCTTATCTATCATGTGACAAACCAAGCTTTCCTTATTCATCACATGACATGCTACACCCTTCCCACTCCTTGCTCTCCCCTTCCAGCTCTCCCCTCCCCTCCTTTTCTCCAGCAAATGTCAGTGCAGTATTAAAATGAAATAATCACAGAATACTAATTTGGTGGGCTATAAAATAAAAACACAATGTAATCCCACAGCCGCCATCTTTCCTACGCTCAAATGTATACAGACGATATGAATTATTGCATCACATTCAACAGTATTGGCCCAAAAAACTACGTGAAACGTGTATGTTGTAGTATTTCCACATCTAAAATACGTCAGCAATAAACACACACACACACACACATACAGACACACGGCGTGTATACATACCATGAACTTACAGGTTACAAAACAATGGTAAAGCTTTAACGATGTATCCTCCATATTAAGTTGTTCAAAAGCTCAATTGGCTTTCCATTACACTACAAAGAAAAAATGCATCCTACACATGTTCCAAAAGATTCAGGTCCAGAGATTTCAATTGCAATAAACTTCGTCATCTGCAAGAAATTCATCGATCAGAACAAATCCATGCAGGTGTAGATTAACATTCATGAAGAAAAAATTCAGCTTGAGTAGACCCCTGAAAAGTACGACGTGTGGTGGCAGTACATCGTCTTTCCACCTTTGGACGCAAGCAGTATCCCTTTGGCGATACTGTTGGATGGACTGTAGATACAATATGACTGGTGCCCGCTGTGGGACTGTTGCATTGTTGTATCTGACACCCTTCCTCTCTATTTTGTAGGTATACAAATAAACTTTTGCGCTTTATGTTCCTCTTTATATTCCGCATATCATAAGAATAAACCTCATGTAATCGTTACATTATGTATTCTTTCACGTTCCCTGGGACTTCATTGGATTTCGTTTCACGTGGAGCGGAAGCCAAGCTGTCCAGAGTACAGTCGAGTACAATAATGAGGATAAGTTTTATGCTGTGCGTTACGCGTGCACCAACTCAGCCATAATATGGGACAACGGCGTAACTGGCGCATTTTACTTGGTCAGCACTGGGCAGGCAAGCCATCCAATTAACCTGCAATGATGTGAAAAGTTGCAGTAAAGACGTAAAAAGAGACGAGCTAGACGCATGGCACATTCCATTTCGAAAATCTTTAGGGAATTCAATATTCCGAGAACTACAGTGTCAAGACTGTGCTGAGAATACAAAATTTTGGGCAATACCACTCACCACGGAAAATGTAGTAGCCGATGGCCTTCACTTAATGTCCGAGAACATCGGCGTTCGCGTAGAGTTGTCAATGCTAACAGACAAGCAACACTACGTGAAATTACCGCAGAAATCAATGTGGAACATACGACGAACGTATCCATCAGAAAAGTGAGGCAAAATTTGGCGTTAATTGGCATCGTAGCAGCTGACCGAAGCAAGTACCTTTGCTAACAGCACAACATAGCCTGCAGCGCCTCTCCTGGGCTTGTGACCATATCGATTAGACTCTAGACAACAGGAAAACCGTGACCTGGTCAGATGAGTCCCGATTTCTGCTGGTAAGAGCTGTTGGTAAGGTTTGAGTTTGGTGCAGACCCCACAAAACCATGGACCCAAGCTCTCAACAAGACACTGTGCAAGCTGGTGGTGGCTCCTTGACAGTGTGGGCTATGTTTCTATGCTATGGAACTGACAGGATTTTCTGGTTCAACTGAACCGATCATTGACTGGAAATGGTTATGTTGAACTATTCGGAGACCATTTGCAGCCATTCATGGACTTCACGTTCCCAAACAACGATGGAATTTTTATGGATGACGTTTACACCATGTCACCTAGACACAGTTGTTCTCGACTGGTTTGAAGAACATTCTGGACAGTTCGAGGGAATGATGATTTGGCCACCCAGATCGCCCAACACGAATCCCATCGAACATTTATGGGACATAATCGAGAGATGTAGATTAAAACTGAAAAAACTGCAAAATGCGGGAATTTAAGGAGATGGGACTTAGATAAACTGAAAGAACCAGAGGTTGTACAGAGTTTCAGGGAGAGCATAAGGGAACAATTGACAGGAATGGGGGAAAGAAATACAGTAGAAGAAGAATGGGTAGCTTTGAGGAATGAAATAGTGAAGGCAGCAGAGGATCAAGTAGGTAAAATGATGAGGGCTAGTAGAAATCCTTGGGTAACAGACGAGATACTGAATTTAGCTGATGAAAGGAGAAAATATAAAAACGCAGTAAATGAAGCAGGCCAAAAGGGATACAAACGTCTCAAAAATGAGATTGACAGGAAGTGCAAAATGGCTAAGCAGGGATGGCTAGAGGACAAATGTAAGGATGTAGAGGCTTATCTCACGAGGGGTAAGATAGATACTGCCTACAGGAAAATTAAAGAGACCTTTGGAGAAAAGAGAACCACTTGCATGAATATCAAGAGCTCAGATGGAAACCCAGTTCTAAGCAAAGAAGGGAAAGCAGAAAGGTGGAAGGAGTATATAGAGGGTCTATACAGGGGCGATGTTCTTGAGGACAATATTATGGAAATGGAAGAGGATGTAGATGAAGATGAAATGGGAGATATGATACTGCGTGAAGAGTTTGACAGAGCACTGAAAGACCTAAGTCGAAACAAGGCCCCGGGAGTAGAAAACATTCCATTAGAACTACTGACAGCCTTGGGAGAGCCAGTCCTGACAAAACTCTACCATCTGGTGAGCAAGATGTATGAGACAGGCAAAATTCCCTCACACTGCAAGAAGAATATAATAATTCCAATCCCAAAGAAAGCAGGTGTTGACAGATGTGAAAATTACCGAACTAACAGTTTAATAAGTCACGGTTGCAAAATACTAACGTGAATTCCTTACACACGAATGGAAAAACTGGTAGAAGTCGACCTCGGGGAAGATCAGTGGATTCCGTAGAAACGTTGGAACACGTGAGGCAATACTGACTCTTCGACTTATCTTAGAAGAAAGATTAAGGAAAGGCAAACCTACGTTTCTAACATTTGTAGACTTAGAGAAAGCTTTTGACAATGTGGATTGGAATACTCACTTTCAAATTCTGAAGGTGGCAGGGGTAAAATACAGAGAGCGAAAGGCTATTTACAATTTGTACAGAAACCAGATGGCAGTTATAAGAGTCGAGGGACATGAAAGGGAAGCGGTGTTTGAAAGGGAGTGAAACAGGGTTGTAGCCTCTCCCCGATGTTATTCAATCTGTATATTGATTAAGCAACGAAGGAAACAAAAGAAAAATTCGGAGTAGGTATTAAAATCCGTGGAGAAGAAATAAAAACTTTGAGGTTCGCCGATGACATTATAATTCTGTCATTGACAGCAAAGGACTTGGAATAGCAGTTGAACGAAATGGACAGTGTCTTGAAAGGAGGATATAAGATGAACATCAACAAAAGCAAAACGAGGATAATGGAATGTAGTCGAATTAAGTCGGGTGATGCTGAGAGAATTACATTAGAAAATAAGACACTTAAAGTAGTAAAGGAGTTTTGCTATTTGGGGAGAAAAATAACTGATGATGGTCGAAGTAGAGAGGATATAAAATGTAGACTGGCAATGGCAAGGACAGCGTTTCCGAAGAAGAGAAATTTGTTAACATCGAGAATAGATTTAAGTGTCAGGAAGTAGTTTCTAAAAATATTTGTATGGAGTGTAGCCATGTATGGAAGTGAAACACGGACGATAAATAGTTTGGACAAGAAGAGAATAGAAGCTTTCGAAATGTGGTGCTACAGAAGAATGTTGAAGATTAGATTGTTTTTGTAATCAACTCTTCAATTTTTATTTGTTTGTGATTGTTGATGCATTCTGCAACACCGCTACCCACAATCAATTGGAACAAGTGCATGGGCATTTGTTTACTGTAGCACTTAACACAACGTACACACAGTTCAGATAAAACACCTATGAACTGTCCAGGCTGATAACTAAGATTCACAAACGAACAGTCGCTTCCATAAGCAAACAACCGTCTAGAGAAAAAGTCAGTTACCATGTCGTTGCTGAGGCTGCAGTGACCCCTATCCTCGAGGACAGTTTACGTGTGGGCAGCAGTTCCGGACCGTGGCAGTTCTCTTCCACTGTGGCTGACGTCAGCTTCAGCCTGCGTAGCTGATACCCTCTGATCGAAATTTTGTAAAAAAGAACTCGTAGCTGCCGAAAATAATCTGCTGGTTGTCGAGGAATCCTGAACAATAGACTCTGCCACTGATGAACTCGGCTGAACTCCCAATCAACTATGCCGATGAACTGTGCTGACTCGCTAAATTGCGAGTTATGAAACTGTGGGGATTACTACACTGCATTCGTGCTATTGGCTGATGCTGTAGGAGGTAACAGGTACCCAGCTGGTTGGCTCCACAAGCACGACTGGTGCACATGACGGGGTGTGGCAAGATAATGCAGTCGCTGTTGGAGGCATCTGGGGACAATAGCTCTTGGCTTTGTCTCAAAGTAAGCACACTGGCACGCCACTATATCACAAGGTTGGGAGGCAGCGAAGTGGGATGCAACAGTGATATACATTGGTGTCCAAGACTTACATAAGAAAGTAACTTTCTCATGATGTGCCAGTGCCAAGTAACATA